>NW_022987662.1:1324828-1357328 GCF_902827165.1 Trematomus bernacchii | reverse complement strand
TCTTAAGCTGTACATTTTCAAAGTAGTTCAAAATCAAATCCACAGAAATGACTTCCTTTAAAAATTACAACAGTTTTACTTTGAATGGTCACATGGCATTTTACGTCTAGATGTATCCACAGCACCCGAGCAATAGCTGAGAGTATGCATCTAAAACACTCAAACACGCGTGCGCACACGCACACACACACACACACACACACACACACACACACACACACACACACACACACACACACACACACACACACACACACACACACATACACACACACACAGGCAGACATTAAATCTGCTTTATTGATCGAGGAAATGAGAAACAGAGAGGCAGCGGGGATCAAATCTGAACCTGCCGAGGACTGAATAGATACAGGAAGGTTTATTATGACATGATGAAGAAACTGAAGCTCTTCTGCGACCTTGTGTGTGAGTGTGTGTGTGTGTGTGTGTGTGTGTGTGTGTGTGTGTGTGTGTGTGTGTGTGTGTGTGTGTGTGTGTGTGTGTGGCTGGCAGTGAAACATAAATCCTAAACGATGCCTGGAAACAGAATAATGACTCAAATGACAAGTGAGTCACCTCTCGTGTGATTGAAGGTCATCTGGACTACAATCTGAGTCATTGCTCCTCAGAAATTGCTGCCTGACCTGAACATTAAAACCCGATTCTGTAATGGTGACCTGTGAGGCCATGACTGCAGGGAACATCAGGATATTTTTTACAGTGAACTCAAATGTGAAGTGTAGTCAATGCTGGACTTTATTTGAGATTGAACGTTTATTTGTGACCGCAGAAACAAAACAAACTCAAAACTTGGTATATTTTGGAGCGTTAATCACATGACATGATCTTCCTCAGCAGATTTTATCATGGAAATATAACTGACATTTCCCTCCTCCATGTTGGCTTAACCCTTATGTTGTGTTCGGGTCTCCCGTGACCCGTTTCAAGTTAAAATTATATAATAACTACGCTCTAGTTTTTTTTTATCAGAACAAGGCTTCATGATATCCTCCACAACAGCTATATAAACACTTCAAAACTGATTTTGACCATTTTTGCCAAGTCTGAAGGTCTCTAAAAAAAAAAGTGTATTTTTGGTGTTCGGGTCTGGGGAGACCCAGCAGAATTGTTTTGGGTGACTCGAGGTCAAATTTGGCCCAATCAAGATTCATCTTTGACTTTAGACACCCCTCCCCCACCCCCTTCATCCACTGTAACAATAATGTTTCGCAACATGCACCTGGTCTCCCCTCCCCCCACGGGAACTCCACCTTTCTCAAAGAATAGAGTGGCGAAGTCACCCCCATCTACTTCCGGTCCATGGGACCTTATTTCGGAAAAATAATGTATTGAAGTCAATGGAGAGAGAAAACTTATCTTTTGATCCCGTTTGAATTGTGCCATGAATTACACATATGATGTTTGTCAATCTTAAAAAATAATTTCCTTGTCAAAAAAGTCACAGTTTGTCGTAAAACTGTTGAAATATTAGACTATGAAAAATACGCAACTAGAAAGACTACAAATCCCAGAGTCGCGTAAGTGATGTCACAATTGTTTTCCTCCACTAAGAGATAGCTAAGATCAGCGCCATATAGATATAATCTATCTATATGGCGCTGGCTAAGATAAGATAACTTTAACAAGATGCCTGTGTGCTTAGTACCAGGTTGTTATCAAACCAGCAATGGGTCTTGCTCGTTCTTTTGCTTCCCGTCTGATGAAAGGACCAGGAGTGGCTTGATCAAGTTAGCTACCTAGCTAGTAGCTAGCACGTTAGTTAGCATTACAGCCATGTCATTTTTATTAGCCTTAACATGAAGTAACATTAAGTAACCCAAAATGTTAAACAGTAAGAGTAGTAGTCATATTTCGTGAACCCTTTGAAGAGTACTGTCACCGGTGTGATCATTCTATAATACACAATTTAAGCCCGGGGGAGAAATGCTAACGCTAACGGTAGCATCGGCGATCGGCGATCTTTTCTACGTCATGCTATCTGCACAAATGGTTGAAATTAAAAAGACCAGGCAGTTCAGAGAGAATCAAAGGAAGGCAGGCAGGCAGCTTTGCATGACTTTCTTCTGGACGTGTTTCATTGTGGTGATAGTGAGGGTAGTCAATCGTTTTGTTGACAAGACAGTAGTGACGGCCATCTTGGTGACGTGTGTTGTTGACCAGAGATGTAGTTCCTTGAGCGTTTCACACAAACAAATATGTTACTACACAGTTTTACGACACATTTTATTTTTTTTGACTTGCAAAATTATCTTTTAAATTGACAAACATCATATGTGTAATTCGTGGCACAATTCAAACGGGATCGAAAGATAATCTTTCTCTCTCCATTGACTTCAATACATAATTTTTCCGAAATAAGGTCCCATGGAGGTCCACCGGAAGGGGAGGGACTTCGCCACTCTATATGTACACTAACACTTGAACCTCAACACACACATGCACGTGTGCAATATGTGGTGTAATGTGTTTTGGGCCATAACATTAAATTACAACAGGATTGTACGGTTATGAATGCATAATAAGTTAGTTATGATGTAGTTAAAACAATATTGGATGATAGTCATTTTTTCTTTGTGTTTTGGACTGAGATAAATCATGGGTCAAAATTGACCCGCGAACACCATGAACGGTAACAGCTTTTGAACACAACACACGGGTTAAATCAACAAGGTTTAGGTAGTAGTAATTCTGCAGACTATGCAAAACGTGTGTGTATGTTACTAAGTTCTGTTTTTGTAATGTTGAGGGTCGTTTAATTCACTTAAAAAAAAACTACTTTTTATGGCAACATGGCTTCCTTAAATCCAGTACAGCAGGACTTTGTTTTCTCGTATGAACTCAATGCTCGTACGCTGCTTTTATGTGTACAGTGCAGCAGAACATAGTTTGATTTTAATTGGATGTTCCTGCATTTGATAATAGGTTCTTTGACACAGTTTCATGAACCCAGTGGGACTCACTGTGAATCTACCCAACATAAAACATGAATATGCATTTTACTCACTAGATAGTAGCTTGATGTATGTGCCTGGTGATAATTTGAGTTTAATATAAACAGTCAAACTGTCTATTTAAGTCATAAAAGCCTGTATGTATAAAGGATTGTTATTCAACCAGCCTATAAGAAGAGGGGGGGGGGGCATGGGATGCATGAGAGAGAAAACCTATGACATGAATAAGCCCTTTAATGAAGCTGAAAGAATATGACAAAACACAAAGAGCAGCAAAGCAGGCAGTCTCACACACACACACACACACACACACACACACACACACACACACACACACACACACACACACACACACACACACACACACACACACACAAAGACAGCTCAAACAAAGAGTCTTTCTGTACAGACCTGCTGCAGACGCATCCTCTCTGAAGGACTCTACTGTACGCTTTGCATGAGTCTGAGTGTGTGTTTTTGTGTGTGTGTGTGTGTGTGTTAGTAATGAAGGATGTATAGGCGACACACATACAGTCTTTTTGTATAAAGTCCTGAGACTGGAATGCTGCCATTATTAAATGGCTGTGGCCCCTGTTTGCCCTTCTTGGGGCCCTTTTTTCTTTCTATTCACTCCCCTTTTTTTAAAATGTCCATCCTTTCTTGTCTCTCAGTCTTTCTTCTCTTCTGTGTTCATTTGCTGCCCTCAGGACATAAATATCATGTGTGTGTTTTTGTGTGATTCCCCTACGAGACAGATTGCATCAGTGTGACCCCGAGCCTTTAATCTCACAGTTACCAAAGGCGCTTTAACCAGAGGCATGAAATGACGATGATGCTTCATCACAGTTAACAAACAAGGCCATTTTCATAAGTGAAAAATAATATGTGTATCCGCACGATCAGCTCTTAAATGTAATGAGTTAATCTTTGGCTCATGCTACACGCTTCCACCAAGTTTCATGAAAATGGGGCCTGTAGTTTTTCAGTAATCCTGCAGACAGACAAACTAACAACAGGAAAGCATAACATCTTGGGGGAGATAATTCAAAACATAGCCTACATTCGTTTTTTCAATTGATGTTAAGATGTTTCACATAATAGTCTAAATTAAAGTCAGGAGATGTCAGTAGAAATTATCCTCTGAGGAACATGAATAACTTTACACAATGTCATCCATCAATCCATCAAATAGTTGTTCAGATATTTCAGTCTGGTTGTGATTCGTGTTTGAAGCGTGACTACGTTTTAGCCGAGCTCAGCTTGTTGTGTCATGGTGTCATCATGAATGTTAAGCTGCCCACTTCCAGCTCTGTCTGCCTCATCAGCACAATACACACACACACACACACACACACACACACACACACACACACACACACACACACACACACACACACACACACACACACACACACACACACACACACACACACACAAACCCCCACAATGACTCAACTGTTTGATGTCCAAATGAACTTAGTTTGACCTCAAGAACGACACTCAACCCTTTTCTTTGAAGCTAAAAGGACCACATAAGGTATTTGTTCCTAAAAAGAAATACAAATATTATTTTGTTTTCCTCAGGCAATGGAGAGCAAGCTGCTGGTCGGTGGGAAGAACATCATGGATCACACCAACGAGCAGCAGAAGATGCTGGAGATGAAGAGGCATGAGATTGCTGAGCAGGTAAACCTGAGTGTGTTTATAAAGCCCAAAACACATCAAAATCAGAATAGCTGTATTAGTCCCACAGAGAGGAAATGTACAGCAGCACATATTTCTATCACTACAGTAAACTGCATTTACCTGTCAGATAATCTTAACTTTAACAGAAAATCACTGAAGTTCACTCACAGTTTTCAACAGCACTACTTTAAAGAAAGGTTTAACCTGTGTATTGCAATGGAAAAAAACAATGCTAACAGAAATGTAACGTGTTAATTGGTGTTTCCAGTCGAGCAGTGAGAGGGAGATCCAGCAGCAGATGTTGGTGCAGGACGAGGAGACGGTGGAGCTCAGAGAGACGTTCACCTCTCTGCAGCAGGAGGTGGAGGCCAAGACTAAGAAGCTCAAGAAGGTGCACAGACACTGCATGCTTATACAATTTATAAAAGTATACACAATTGCACATACATTCTCATTTAAGCTGCAAATACACACACGTTTACAGCCAGAAGACATCCAGATATCTGTCTTACATGCACACACCTTTCTCTTTGTTCCTAATGTCCGTATATCCCTCTTCACCCCTATTTGACCCCTGACCTGGATCCTAATGACCTCCTGCCTGCGTTCGGACACACACTTAAATAGTACCTGAAGGTTTGTCCTGCCGTCCCCTCCTCTCTGCCGGACCTTCCCCCCCCCCCCCCCCTCCGTAACGCTCTATCTCGGGCCTCTTCACACCTCTCATGCTAACCTTCTCAATCCGTTTTTGTCAAGTTGCTCAGGACCTGCCACTAAATCCCTCAGTGCCATCCATGAAACAACAAACCCTCCCCTACTTGCTTCCTACTCCGTTGCACGGCCAGCAGGACTAACCCCAAGTGTGTGTGTGTGTGTGGATGCCAATGTGATTAATGACCCTGTGATGATCCTTGCTCTCCTGATGCCCTGACGTTACCTTCTCCTGAGCATGGTGTCGTCTCTCTGAGGATTAAGATTAATCACGCTGTAATTTAAGAGCTCAGACGGCTCTTTTTACTGCTAAATTACAACAGAGTGGTTCATAATTGTCAGAAAGAACTTTTTTAAAGGGTACTTTTGGTATGTTTTAACCTAAATCCAATTCTTTCTCTGTTTTTGCATCTAAGTCACTATTGAGGACAACCATTTCTTTAGTTGTTCCATTTTTGTGCGAGAGCGTTGCAGACAGCAGTTGTAAAATTAGCTTCAATTTAATCATATCGCTCCTCTGACTTCAGTAGATTTCTTGTTCTGGTGAGGTTTTAAGGAAAGGAAATGCAGTCATGAAACATACTGAACTTCCCTATCAGTGCTCTATTTTACAAAGTATACGAAAGCATATAAACTCACTTAATGCGTGACCATAAAACGATACATCTGTCTAGTTTTGCAGTGTTTATTTACCTGCCGTCAGTATCTCTGACGGGCCTGTGGCTAATTAAGCCTTTGTGTTACGTTTAATTCAAGCTTTAGTTCCATGAATATTTTATATAAAAGACTACGAATCACCATCTCACATGTGATGCTTGGACAGTTTCCCAGAAACAAGAGGTAGAATGTGAATGCAAGGAAATAATCAACAAAACACCTTTTAATCCATCCGAGACGTACCTCTTGAGTTTCAAGCATCATGTCCTTGTGCACTGGAATTCTTTGCATGGTCCACATTTTAATACTTTTCAAAATCTCAAAATGATTTTAATATTAAATGCAATTCTTAAGTGTTTTCTTTTCTAAAAAATGAAGCTGTCACAACCCAAGTTAACTACCAGCTGCTTCTCACAGATCAGATTCTCCCTCAGAGAGGAACACTTGCAGAGTCATCTCTCAGCTAACTACACTCAGGATTAACCTACTTGTAAAGCCTGTTCACTCAAAGCATGAACAGAGGAGGAAAGAGGAGGAGGAGAGATGGAGGGCGGCCATGTTGCCTCGCTCCCATTGGCTGCCCATCTCTCCAGACACCAGTGCCTCCAGTGCTGTTGCTACAGGCAACCAAGCTACAGTTCCTCAGCGACATCTCTCCCCCTCCTCCTCACCCTCTTTCTTTCCCCTTCCTTTCTCATAGCTGTATGCCAAGCTTCAGTGCATTAAAGCGGAGATCCAGGACGTGAACGACGAGCACGTGAGGAGCCGGCAGGAGCTGGAGCAAACCCAGAACGAGCTCACCAGAGAGCTCAAGTTCAAGTGAGTCTGAAACATAAACAGCACAGAGTCCGCAGAGTCAGCAAATATGCCGGCATGGTTCTGCAAACACGTCCGAAATGTGCATGTTTCATAGAGATGACATACTGCAAACACTGACAGAATCTGGTGTATTGCCAAGTACACAAACCATGGATAACAAATAAACATAGTATGAGAATACAAATTAGTATAAAAATAATACTTGAAAAAAGAAAAGTAATCTATATGTCTATACAAAATTATACTATGAAATTATATATTTTTTTATAAAAGGAAAATGAATATAATGTAGAAAAATACACAAGTTACTGTGAAAAATATGGACATTTTATCTGATTTAAAGGTCACCTATCATGCTATTTTTAGGAAATAGCATAGGTCTCAGATATATAAAAATATATAAAAAACATTTTTTATTTTTCTCTAGTAATGTTTGTAAAAGTGCACAATTCAGACCTTTTTTTCATCAAACTAACCCTCTGCAGGTATCTGATCATCGAGAACTTCATCCCTCCGGAGGAGAAGAATAAGATCATGAGCCGACTGAACTTCGACACCGAGGAGGACCAGTGGAAGTTTCAGCCTCTGGTTCCCGCAGAAAGGTCAGAGAGTCGGGATGTTACTCCCATCTGGGCCATCAGGTGGAAAGAATGAACTCAGAAATCTGTTTCATTTCAGTCAGGGGTCACAACCTTTTGACCTGCTTGCCCTCTGTGTCCAGTGGTGAAATGTTATGAAGTACATTTTGAAATCAGATCAGAAATACTTTTATCCCGGGGAAATTGCGTTTTACGTCAGTTGTTGTAAAACGAAATGCTTATATAAACATAAGAAGTAAAAATGTGCAATAAAAAAAAACTAGATCTCACTTAAACATAAGAAAATGAATTAAAAATGTCCAATGAAGGATAAAGTAGAATACAAATTATATATAAACATAAGAAGTTAAGTGCCAGCATATTTACTCTTACTGCTCTATGCAAATGTATACTTCTTCTCTACTACATTTTGAAAGCAAATTGTACTTTTTACAACTTCTTAAGTTACAGATTAACATGATTAGATAACAAATCTAAATCAACTAATAAAGAAGCATTGACGTATAATTATATGTAGGGATATCAAGCAGCGGTTTATTAAATAATTAATTAGCTTCAACTTTACCAGCTGTAATAGACCAATGCAATAATTATCACAACACATGTATATACAATATTATCATAAAGTGTAATGTATATGATGCTAAAAGGGTACTTTTAGTTTTAGTAGATTGATAACAATACATTTTACTTAATTAAGATTTTGAATGCACAGTATTTGAAGAGTTTGGTTCCAAAACGCTATAAATCCATTTTGATTAATTTGAGTAAAATGTGTTTTCTTTACCAAGAAAAGTGGCAAGTGAAAACCACTATTTTCTGTTTCAAACTTTCACATAGCATATTGAGGTTATAATAACAATACAAATTCAAATCCAGATTTAGATTTTCAAAGATTTATTTAAAAAACTGATTATTTTTTTCCCAAAATGAAATAAATCCATGACACGCTTTTTTCCTCAAAATGCAATAAATCCATTGCATCAATATAGTTAAAGTTATTTTTCATATTGAAACTGCAAAAATACATAACAGTAAGTAAGTTGATCTACATATGACAGGGTTCTTACGGTCATTAAAAACCTGGAAAAGTCATGGAAATTCAAAATGCTAATTCCAGGCCCTGGAAAAGTTATGGAAAACAATATTTTTCCCAAAGTTTTGGAAAAGTCATGGAAATGTAACTAAAGTTGCATCAAATATAATTTATATTTGATCTAATCGCCGAAATAGTAATACTATAATGAGAATAAATACTGTATCGTATAGTAATGAAACGTAAAATGGCATTTAACTGTCGAGGTATTTTGCTGGTGAGAGATTTGAGTTGCTTTAGCGTGGAGAAGCTAGTAAGCCTACTATTGGATTTGTTTTAGATAGGCACGACATGTTTCATATGCAGACCTTATTTTCCTGTTCCATGTTAAAATATACCATTTTCAGTGGTACCGCTGAGAAAGAGTAATTTTTTTGGTCATGGAAAATTAGGTAAAGGTCATGGAGAAGTCATGGAAAAGTCATTGAAAATCATTGGTGAAAAATTGATATGAAAACCTCTGATATGAAAACCTCTGAACTTGGTCAATACTAATCTTATATATGGGCACTGGGCCAAAAATACATCAGTCATCGCTCCCAACATTTATTTAACGGGTCATCTTGTTAATGCTACACATTCATTAAAATAATAAAACATTACATGTGAGAAAAATGTCATAACAACAATATCACATTAGACCACAGAAATTCCCAAATCACATTCCTCTTACATTCATCTTTGCCATGTTACATTCATATAGTTGACTAGTGCTGTACGATTGTCTTGTGCATACTATAAATCCATTGAATTAATATAACAATATTTCTGTGTAAAAACATTCAACAACTTATGGTTCATTAAGAGTGGAATGGTCACTCTCAAAAGGCTGGCACAATGGGCAGCTACTGTCAAAGTCAACCTCATTTATCTGTGACTGAGAGAGTGCATCATCATAGAAGGCACGCACATTGTCACTCACACCAATTTCAGATGTTAGGTAGGTAGTCCCTTCTAGTACTCCTGCTCTTTCTAAAGATCAGAAATATCCATAAGAAAAGACACATTTTGAACAATTTATGAATGCAACTTTTACTTAAAGGTGGGGTAGGTAATTTTGGAGAAACCAGCTCGAGTGCGCTAGAATTTGAAAGTACACAACCGGAAAAAATCTGCCCCTTCCTTCAGACTTCCTTGCAGAGCCCCTCCTCCAACACACACGAACGCACACATGACCAATGAGGGCACGAGATAAGTTTGTGCACAGATGGAAGGCTGACAGGCAGGTAGGCCATCCAGTTATTTTAGCCGGGCCGGCTAACATGATTGGTCGTGCTTTTTACAGCGCCACGGCTTCCACAGATGAATTTTTTTTTAGCAGCATTTAATATATTCATTGCTATCGGGATGTTAAGAGCATTCCATGGAATATCACAAAAAGTGTTTCTGAAATAAATTACATACCCCACCTTTAAGCAGCTATTTGAGAACATCTTCCAGCACTTCCTGTATCACTCGCTCTTCTTCTGTGGTTCCTTTCCGGTCATCCCCCAAAGCTATTGGATTAGAAACAGACTTGTTAACTGTCGATGTTGTTAAATTCACAACTGGAGAGAAAGAGTGATGTTTTTCTTTTGAAGAGGAGCTTCTTGAAGATGCATCTTGGCCTCTTGCTACATTAATTCCTCATTGATTGCTTCCCGTCTCTTCTTCTTCTATTCAGTAAATCCTCGCAGATGAAGAAGAGGCCGGCATCTGCAGTTGGATACAAACGACCAATCAGCCAGTACGCCAGGGTTGCTATAGCAATGGGACCTCACTCCAGATACAGGGTAAGTGTGTGTGTGTGTGTGTGTGTGTGTGTGTGTGTGTGTGTGTGTGTGTGTGTGTGTGTGTGTGTGTGTGTGTGTGTGTGTGTGTGTGTGTGTGTGTGTGTGTGTGTGTGTGTGTGTGTGTGCGTGTGTGTGTGCGTGCGTGCGTGCGTGCGTGCGTGCGTGCGTGCGTGCGTGCGTGCGTGCGTGCGTGCGTGCGTGCGTGCGTGCGTAAAGGAATACTTTACTAAACATCGACCTTCTGATTATGGAAATAACAACCCTTGAATGTTTGCTATGTTATATTCTTAAAAAATTATATTAATTTACCTTTGAAAGTGGAATATCGCTTTAATTCATTCACTTTTTAAACCACAAGGTGCATAATGACCTTGAGGTTAAAATCATAGATAAATAAAGTACTTTTTTCACAATGACTAAGAATATGTTTTTTACATTATCAAAACACATTTACACTATAATATAACAGGTTTTGTTAATTAGGTGATAATGATTATTATACAGTGTTTTTAATCTCTATTAAAAACTATGAACAAAGAACGATAGGTCATAAGCATTGAGCAGAACGAAATCATAATATAAAAAAACCTAATTCAACTTGAAATATTTAAACTAATCAGAGGGGATTGGAAGTTGAATCTGGCACCACAGTATGCAGTATGCAGTATGTGATAGTCCCTAAAAAAAGAGAATTACAGGCTTGTGTTTGATGTGATAGAGACATTATGAATTAACAAATGAACGTGTGTTTTCAGGCTGAGAACATCATGTTTCTGGAGCTGGACATGACTCCTCCGAACACCGCCTCTCTGGACCGATCCACAGACTCTGAGCCGAACCAAAGCCCCTCTCTGGACGGATCGCCCACCAAGGAGGGCGGCGTCCGCAAGTCCCGCTCCTGGTGAGCCTGAACTTTATTTATTAGCATTACATCATCTTCTAATATCGTCTTACCCCACATGTTTTTTTTATTCTTTATTTATTTAGGGTCACATTTTATTAAAAGTACAGTTTTGCATATCATATATTTCTAGAGACCCGAAAATGACAAATTAAATACTGAACGAAATTGGTGAAATAAAATAAAAACGAAAAAGTATATAGGGGTTGTTTGAAATGACAAATGTACACATGTATCTACTTACACACACACATTTATATATAGACAAACATGTACGTACACATACATACACATATACATACATATATATATATATACAAACATGTACATACACACATATACACATACACCCATAGATGCATACCCACATACCCATACTCCTACATCAACATACATACCCCACATTTTCATAAGCGTCTGTTAATTGTGTTTCTTGGTGCGTAGGAATTTCTTCTTGAATAGTTTTTCTACTGGACTAATTATCTAATATTCTGACTTAATTGTTTAACTGTAAAATGTCCCGCGCCTTACATTTCATGATCACAATAATATAAAAATATGATTTCCCATCATTGTGGTTATGTAACTACGGTAGATAAAAATCTGCCAGTGTACCGTCAGCATTTTTTGTTCAATGAAATTGACTTTGTCCTGGCATCAGTCTGTTGTATAAAACTGATAAAATATGATGTTTTTCACCATAAAACCAAGGTTTGTTTTGGTATATTCAATCTGTTTATTATGAAATTCAACCATTATGATTTATAGTATAGATTTGAAGAAATATGTGTGTGCAAAACGTGCTTTTACTGGCCTGTATGTGACTAGTGTAATGGGTTTAGAGTCAATGCGTCTCTAAATGGGATTATTAAGGATCAGCTGCTCCCTCTGTGGGTGGTCCTAATCTCATGGTTTATCTCTCATTAACTCTGCAGCCTGTAATCTCAATGTTGCTTAATAATCGTAATTAACCTGTGTCTAGACTATAGGAAAAGGCATATATATACATCATACATTTACATTTTTAATTTCTACTTCTTCTTTTTTGTTTTTTGCAGGTGCCAGACTCCAAAATCCATCACTTCCTCTTCTTCTAATGTCTCCTTGGCGGCGTGTCACACTGCCACACCGATGACGGCGCAGTAAAGCTTTAGTGGAGAGGATTTATTTTATTGTTATTTATTAAATTCCTCCACTTCTTCTTCCTTCTTTTTCTCTTTAAAATGTTGGCCAGTGATCCTTTAAAAGACTTCTGAGACACACCTGAGGGGTGATAAACTAAATTACATGTGAAGGATAGGCTAAAAAGGAGGTGATAAACTACAGGACAAGAAACTAAATTACCTAATGAACTTCAGAAACTCTTTGAAACGTCACTTCCTGCTGTTCTACGGATGTAAAGACCCACCAAAACCTCTCTTCCTTTGCATGTTCGAGCCTCGGATCATCCTTTAAAACAGCTCAGTGTGTGTGTGTGTGTGTGTGTGTGCGTGTGTGCGTGCGTGCGTGCGTGCGTGCGTGCGTGCGTGCGTGCGTGCGTGCGTGCGTGCGTGCGTGCGTGCGTGCGTGAGTGTGTCTGTGCGTGTGTGCGTGTGTGTACAGGGCTGTATGATTGCCAGTGTGTGTGTGTGCTTTAACTGTACACTGATCTGAGAGCTCACAAACTGCTTGAATCGCCTGTAAGATATAAGTGTAAATATTTCATGTATTTGGGGGGGGTTCGGGGCAGGCTTCGTCTGTTTTCTGTGTAAAAGTGGGGACAGTTGGATAAGAAATGCAAGAAGAAAAGTAGAAAATATTGGTGTGATGTGTGTATTTGTTGGTCAGATGAGCTGCTGCGATGACCGTTAACACAGCTGTTTTCTGTCATTATTCCTCTGTGTGTCCTCCACTCTCTGATCTTAAAAGCAAAGCCTTAAAATAATGATTACAATTGAATAATGTGAGGTTGTCACACACAAAACACTTGACTTGGATTTTTATTCATAAAAGTCCATCAGGTGAAATGTGTACCTCTTTAAGATCAGTTTCCAAGGTCCATTTACCACAGTAACATCACTAAGGTACTAATCGAGCCTAAAATCACAGGAACGGTAGCTTGATGAAAACAAAGTGTTAACTGACTGACGAGTTGGATTTCGTTTTAGAGTCTTAATCATGTGATCATCTGATATCAGTCAACTAAACTTATATGATGATAATGAAGATGGAGATATTTAAACGTTGATGTTGGGCCTCCAGTGCAGCGGGTATTGAGTTTGTTAGACCGCAGTCTGCAGGCAGGTGTGTACAGTTTATTGTCACTGGGTTCTTTACTGGAGGTTAAGAGCAGCAGACAGTGGGGGGGCAAGGCGGACTAATTATCACTGTTTTATTCATGCCACAGATCCAGTATCAGCTGAACCCCCTGAGAGCACAGAGCAGCCCTTTAAGAGTGTATATAGACAACATTTATTATCAATGAGCTGCTGATTTGTCTTGTTTTTTAAGCATTAATTTTACAGTATGTTATACTTGGCATCGTCCCTCTTTGTGTGCACAATGTTTCATGACCCAAACGTGAATGATATGATTGATAACAGCTAATAATGTGTCCGAAATCTGCAGTGATATGTCAGTGTTGGAGTATTTTAAAGGTATGCAACATTTACTACAAATTGTTGTTGCAGTAAAATATGTTTATCACACATTCCCAGAGCACAATGTGACTTATTTTGTTTGACCGTGGGGTTCAAAACCCAAATAATTTGATATAAAACAGAACATTTTCATATATGAGAAGCTAGAGCCAGAACCTCTTTGACCTTTTGGCTTAAAATATTGTTTCATAAGAGGGTTTATTGACACTTTCTCTCATCATATACAGTTAAAATGACCAAATTAGGGGGTTTAGGGGTTGAAAACAGTTAGATTTGGTTTTCAGTGGATTCTAAATCTGTGTTAACCTGCTTCCCTCACTGTCTCAAACATGTATGGATGCACACTGAGGATTGTGTGTTTAGTCATTGGTTACTGGGCACATCATTGACCCAGTTTGTTAGTTAAAAAAAAGAAAAGTGACTCAAAATGCTCTGAGGCTCCATGGAAATATGTATAATACATGCAACTGTAATGAAGTGAAATATTCAACACAAATTGAAGATATATTGTAGAATTAATTGGATTTGGAAGCATTATAAGGGCCACGTTTACATTAGTTTCTCTTCAGAAAAGGGACTAAAATGATGGTATTCACTGTAAAATGTGATACATTGTTGTTACTGAAAATGGCTCCTTTTAAATATATATCTGCTGTGTTTATTTCCCCTGTGTATAATGCAACAGTCTGCCTCAAAATATCCATGAAATATGATCTAAATTATAGAGGAAGACAGTGAAACAAGGATGAATGTAATTCGGTTGAATGATTAAGAAAACAAACAGCTGTTTTCCAGTCTGTGTTGCCTCAAATATTTGCTAATTTATAAAGATTTTGCCACATTAGTCTATAAAATCATTCATGTACATTTCCCGTGTGTGTGTGTGTGTGTGTGTGTGTGTGTGTGTGTGTGTGTGTGTGTGTGTGTGTGTGTGTGTGTGTGTGTGTGTGTGTGTGTGTGTGTGTGTGTGTGTGTGTGTGACGCTATGGGGGAGGATGTCTGCAGGGATCTGAATACAATCAGGAAGTGACTGTGGAGGAGGTGGATACGGAGCCTGTTTCCATGGTAACCTGCCAATGTAAAATGTTGGGATGGATGGGGGGAGGGGGCTGTATCTATATGTATGTATAACATGGTGACGAAAAAAGAAAGAAAATCAAATAAAGATGTTGTCACAGGCGCCTGCTGTTCCATCAATCATGTTTAAAAATCTCTAATCATTTTTTTAAACAGTTAATTTATGTTATTATGTTGTTTTTGAGGCTCCGTTCGTTTCATTGAAGCAGAAGCTGTTCTTGCTGTGATCTAAATAACATGCAACATTTCCAAAATCACTTTAAAACGACACCACAGACCAGATACACCTACATAATAAAACAACTAGCTCCATAACATGGCATCTAATAGTTAGTGACGGATGTTTTGGAAAAGATGCACACATATGCACAACAATTTAGCATTATAATACCAAATCTATGAAATAATCATACAAAATATTTAAAGAAGACATATTATGCACATTTTCAGGTTCATATTTGTACTTTGTGTCTCTCCTGGGACATGTCTCCTTGCTTTAATGTTCAAAAAGCTCTTTATTTTTCTCATACTGTCTGTGCTGCAGCACCTCTTTTCACCCTCTGTCTGAAACCAGAGCCCAGTCTGCTCTGATTGGTTAGCTGGCCGGCTCTGTTGTGATTGGTCAACCGCTTAGAGATGTCCCTCCCCTCGGCCTATCATGTACAATGTGTTGGAGTGCTAGCCAATAGAAGCACAAGTGTTATATACTGATGTCACTATGTTACAGAAGCAAACAAAGGAGTCCAATGGAGGCGTTTCAGGCAGGTGTGTGGGGGAGAAACTATTCAGCCTATTATTTGTCAGTTTTCAAGTTTGGATGTCTTAGGGGTTGGGTTGAAAAATCTCTAGTATTCAATATAAAATATACCTCCAGTCAGTCCGTTTTCAGGTGTTTTACTAGTTTCAAAGTAGTCTGAAACACACAGACAGTCTTCTAGACGAACACAGAGATTTATGAGCGTCACCACACACATATCACATAGTCAGGTCTGGTGATGATGACTCACAGGTGACACACACACACACACACACACACACACACACACACACACACACACACACACACACACACACACACACACACACACACACACACACACACACACACACACACACACACACACACACACAGGTCTATAAATTCACTCATGCCATCAGAGTTTTAGTGTTCTCCGCTCTCCTCCCCCTCCCTCCCCATATTTCATATTTTACGAGCAGAGAGCAGCTTTAATGGGACACATTTTCAATTCAGCCACACTCCAAGTTAACATCCCAGGATAAACAAGATTAAATATAGATTGTTCTCTCTTAATATTTACAGGTACAATTAGAACAAATTAGATCACAGAACCCTCTCTTGGATATTAAAATAAGAACACTGGTGTTGTTATTCATCAAGAACATCTCACTGACAATGAACACTTTTTTGGTAATTCCCTAATGACATAACTCTCCTTAGCACCAGTTAGACTTTTTTATCTAATATTCATCCATCATCTAATGCTTATTCTGCTCCCTTTTTTATGAATTCATGGGCTATTTTTCTATAATTTATCTGTGTGAGACTGCACACTTAACCCAGCTGGGAAAAGTCTGGTTGGCATTGTTTTAAAAATGTATAGTTGTTTATTTGAAAGCAGCATTGAGGCCAACAGTCTGTGGTTAATATGTGTGTGGGTTCTGCCCTCTGCTGTAAGAGGAGGAAACATCTTCATAACTTATGATGCAGCATCTGTACAAGCTCAATGCTAATTTCATCCATAACATACAGTAAATCTACTGGGAAAGAAGTATTTATCATAGTTGCCAGAGTTATAATTGTATTATCGAAGCTTTCACTGACATTCAATTGGACTGAAAATAAGATATCCAAATGGTCTGCTCATGTAAACTAACTCAGACAAACAAATAAACCACTTAATGTCACGATATGAGCACATATACTGCAGTAAAACACAGTATAGTATTTATTGAAAAAAATACAGTATCTTGATCTGCAAGCGGCTGAAA
The DNA here is from genome assembly GCF_902827165.1 of Trematomus bernacchii. Classification (NCBI taxonomy): domain Eukaryota; kingdom Metazoa; phylum Chordata; class Actinopteri; order Perciformes; family Nototheniidae; genus Trematomus; species Trematomus bernacchii. The sequence continues at coordinate 1,340,389 of NW_022987662.1, read as the reverse complement.
ACCCATTCCCTAATCGTTTAACGTTCATAGTTGTTGGGTATGAAAAGCTATAAACACATTTGTGTTCATTTGACTTTGTTCCTTAAAACTCTGTTTACAGTTGGTGCTGTTATATAGTTAAAATCCTCCTTGTTGTACAGATTGTGGGCTGCCATGAATTAGGGTAGACAGCATATTTAATTCAGGTCACACAGCTACAGCATCACACGAACTACTACCACTGTAAAAATAATGCCGACTAAATGGTAAATTATGAATGAATGTATGTCTGCTGCTGGTTCAACAGAAAGCTGAATGTGTTTAAATGTTGGAGCAGTCACAAGAAAGCGAAAAGCTTGTAGGCTTGTTCTGCAGCTCCCTCTGTTGGTGAAAGGATGGAAATACACTTGTGTATGATGATAATGATCATTATTATTCAGAAGATTACTATTGATTAAGCCATACAGAACAAAAATGTCCTCACCTTTACCAGCTGCAACATTAAACTGATTAACGCATTAATGCATTAATATGACATTATTTTTGTTTTGTTTTCTTAACAGCTATTTTACATGATTATTAGGCTTCTTTTTTGTTAGGCTACTTTAAGTACAAGTAAAAATGGTGGTACTTTAACACAATTACAGCTTTAAATGCATTACTTTTAGTTGTAACAAATTACTTTTATACTGTAAAATATTAAAAAAAAAAAGAATTACGTGATATTTCATCTTTATCGAATGCATTTGATGGATTTTTGATGGTCACATACTTGAGCGGTGATTTAGTGACTACAAATGCAAAAGGAAGTATGGATACCTTCAAAAGTACTTAATCAAATAAAACGTTTTTTATAAAGTACATCTGTTGGAAATGCTTTGTTGCAGTAGATTAAGCAACACATTGATTTCATTTTACAAAATCATATACAATTTGACATTTTAATATACAAATGTATGATATGGTCTATGGAGGTGATTAATAAAATGGATTTAACAAACTTTTTATTCAAAATTACATTATTTCACAATTATGAATTCATGTCATAGAGAAAACACCATGTGATAGACTAAAATGAACATTACATGGAACTTGATGTTCATACTTGTTCACTGTTGCTTTTACTGCTGTGTGACCTGAGTGGAGTAATCTAACAGAGGAACTTTATAGAAACCAGAAGGATATTCACACCTGAGATCCTCAACAGGACTGAGGAAGGTCACATTGGTCTTGTTCAGCCAACTCAGGAAGCTCTTCAGGTTTGAATCACAGTGAAATCTGTTCATATTTAAGTCGAGGAAGCTGAGAAAGCGTAAAGCAGCGGGGTCCGGGGAGGCTACAAAGTTGTTGGAGAGGTTGAGTACTTTGAGACTTTTGGGTAAGACATCATTGTGGAGATAAGTCAAGCTGTTGGAGGAGAGATCCATCTCCACTACTGATGTGAGGCCCTTAAAAATGCCTTGAGGAAGAGACTTCAGCGCGTTGAGTCTCAAGTCGACACCAATCATATGTCCAAGATTGTCAAACAAGTTCAAGCATCTCCTCTGAGACCAGATAGCCTGCAGGGAGCTGCTGTGAAGATCCAGAACTTGGACTTCGTTTAAACCAATTGCTGAAGCTCGTCCACTGAGCATGCACCTCCTGATTGTGTTTCCTCCGTAGAGAAGATGCTTCAGGCGCTTTAACTGAGTAAACAACATGTGAACATCCCCAAGGTTTGTTAATCTGTTGTCCTGAATGTTCAGATGCATGACATTACCAGACAACCGTGCAATACTGCTCATTGACGTCAGTTTATTGTCTTTCAACAGGAGGTAATCTAAACTAGGGAGGGATGCAGGGAAGCCGAGGTCACGCAATGAGTTTCCTGTTAGATACAGTGCTTTTAATTTGGGAAGGCCACTAAATGCGCCATAACCAAGAGCACCAATGTGATTGTAAGACAAGTCTAACACTTCCAGGTTTGTCAGAGAAGCAAAAGTGTGAGAGTGGATTTCCCCCAATAGGTTGTGTGACAAGTTGAGCATTTTTACATTTCCCTGTAGACCTTCAAAGGCATTTCTGTGTATCTGATTCACTTTGTTTTGGGAAACGTCAATGATTGCGACTTCTTTCAGTGGACTAAAAACCCCCTGTTGCAATGCAAATATCCTGTTTTTAGACAGATCCAAAGTGCGGATTGAGCTCTCATTTAGTCCTTGAAACGTGCTCCGGTCTGGATCAGGGAGGTTATTGAATGAAAACCCTTTACCCATGTGTCCTGACATAATGAGGTGGGAGATCTTAGTGCCCTTAATTGCTGAGAAAAAATGCCTAGATTTACCCACACTGAACCCATTGTTGGACAGATCGAGTGTCTGAAAGGACATTCCTCTGAAAGGATTCCCACATTTCTGCCAGTCAAAACGTTCATTTAACATAGCCTTAAGGTGAACAGAGCCCAAGTTGAGAAACTCAAAGTTCTTCCCCTGGAAACCAACCAGATCAGACTCACATATTCTGTCAATTTTGTTCAATTTGAGATTAAGAACTTTCAAATGAGTCATGTTTGAGAAGAACATTGCAGGCTGGAGAGTCTTTATCTGGTTACCAAACAGGTCAAGAGACTGTAAGGACGACAGTGGCTTCAGAAAGTTCTCCTTCAGGATGGTGTCTTGAAGTGAGCAGTAATCCAGGTGGAGATTCTGCAGACCGGACAGTCCAATAAAAGCCTGAGGTTCCAGCTGAAGGCCGATGTTGAACCCGAGCACCAGCCTCCTCAGTCGGCTTTGACCGCTGAAGGAGTTGTTTCTGATCACAAGAGGCACATACTGCCGTCCGAGGTCCAGCTCCTGCAGCTGCTCCAGCCCCGACAGGGAGGAGGAATTAATCTCAGAGATGTGGTTCATCTCCAGGAACAGGTGGGTGATGTGAGGAGGAAGAGGAGGGACCCAGCGCAGGTTGTTGGAGCCACAGTTAGCTACAGAGCCAATAATGAGGCATGATGGAAAACAGCCTGGCACCTGAGGGGACATTAAAACATTTAAATTAGATGTCATTTAGCTGATGCTTTAGACATGCCTTACGGGAGCAATTTGGAGTTAAGTCTTGCTGAAGATCACAGCACACATTGACTGCAGGAGGGATCGAATCACTGACCCTCTGATTGATAGACGCCCATTTACCCCTGAGCTACAGCCACCCTAATGGATCAGTTACTAATTAATGTTTAAATGTAAACAAAGATTTTTTTCGTGTTGTGTTGGTTAGAAATATTTTGTGTTTGATGTATATTTTGAAGTCAAATCTGAACAGGTTCCAAAATATAAAAAAACATGCATAGAATTTAGTGAGTATTAGTAATAGACAACACATATTTTACTTTTGGAGCAGTTAAATATATACAAATAGATAATGCACAAAAGCAATACATTTTTAAAGCATATTATAACGTCCTGTTGTGTTGCCTTTTCTAATGAAAGAGTTAATAGTTTAACATATTTAGTGACATCACGAAGGGCTACATAAACACTTGTTGTCTTAAAATGTAGATGTTTTCTACATGTTCAGTATAAAAAAAGTGTAATTTTAATGGTATGTTACCTACCTGAAGGAAAACACAGATGACGACCACCTGAAGACCCAGTGTCCACATCCTCAGACTGTTTGAAGAAGTAGAGTTAATAGATCAAATAATGCCCCACTGCTGCAATGTAAAAATCAGAGCTCCATTCTGCAGAGAATTCTGTTGGCAGCGCTTTTATCTCCTAATGTTTGCGTAACTTCTGTCTGGCATTGCATTGATCCTACAGTGAAAACCTGACGCAGGTTGGGAGTTCCCTTTCTTTTGGTCAGATTTACACAAGGAAGAAAAGTCCAGTTGCGTGTTAAAGTCTTGTGTTGCCATGCACTCTATGTTTTGTTGATGTTATTGAGGTTAAGATGGTACATTGACTGTTTTCCAAAAATCTTGATTCCTGTCTCCAACATTTTCGGTTAGATACACTTTAAATGTCATTAATATGGATTTTAGAGGATAATTTAAACATCTCTAATGTATCAGAGTAATAATTTGGCAAATATGTTAATTTATGTCTACATCTGTACCATCTATATTGCCTGATATAGATACGTTTCATATAGATATGCTAAACTATGATTATATGCTCAAGGCTTTGCACTTGTCTGTTTGGGAAACTATCCAGCAAATGATTGTCTAAATTACTTGGCCTATACAAAATGGTCAATGTTTTTCTTTTCAATACGAAAACCCTGTAGAGTCCACTGTGTGTGTTGTTGAATCACACTGGGCTGGTGAATTTCACAACGTCTGGGGAATGAAGGTTTGTCCAATACAATAAAAAGAGGAAGAGAGAGAGAGATTGAGTTGCATTGTGGCATTATTGTCAAATCTAGTCACTTATAGAATAGAGCATATTATTGTTGAGTTAAGTAGTGATGTATTAATGTGTACAGTTTGCTTTAATTTAAAGCAGAGGATTTGATTTGTCCGTGCTGCTGGCTTGTGAATTTCACCAAGGGATGCATATGTCCTATCCTATCCATGATAATAAATCAGAATGTATTTGTAAATTATATTTTATAACTTTGATCTTAAGGTAGCCCACTAATTAAAGCAGTATAGTAAAAAATGACTATATTTCCTCTGAATTAGATGAGTAGAAACTTACTGACATAGCAGAAAATGAAAATAATAAAACTAGGATATGAAACCTCAAGATTCTAGGCTATTTAAACATGGATCCCTGACATAACAAAATATGGGCCTGTGACAATTAGGTTTTACTTATGAAACATTGTTTTCGTTTGATCTCAAATCAATTACTGTATGTCATTATATCCACATCTTGAGTAAATCATGCTGTTATGTCGGGGAAAACTGCATTTGTAATTTTGAGATAATGAAATAGAAAACTCATGATCTCAAGAAAACAAATAAAAGTAGCCTAACTTTTCATGAAAGGAAGATGCTAAAATGTTTGAACCCTGTTATTTTGGGAAACAACATTTGTTATTTTGAAATGTGATATATAACTCATGGTCTTAAGAACACTAATTAAATGATCTTTTTGTTACAGAAAAACTTTGGCCATGGCTGTGTATGGCTTCCATTCTAAATGTAACTTTCGGATAAACTTTTCACTACTATTTTAAGTGTGATTATATATGTAAAAACGTCAGGCTACAATATTTGAGAGTATTTAGACTTCTTAGTTACTTTCCACCACTGAACTTATTGTAAAATATCCACAATTGTGCTTGATTAGCTCTAATAGCTCCAACTTCCAGTTAGCATGCTAGCAAGTGTTTAATTAGCAGAGCAAAAAAAGTAACGGTTGGAATGACGTTCAAGAGAGAACGTGAACCGTTGTAAATTGTACCGGTTAAAGCAACGGATAATGTGAACGATTTATACGCCATCTTTTCGCCATGAAAAATAAGTGAGTGGCAGTGAAACTACATTAAAAGTGTATTATTTCATGTAGAATCCGTAATTAGCCGGTTGTGTGTCAGCGGCACACACCGCTCACTGTCACCGGGGTGGGGAGGGGGCAGGACGGACCGAAGAGAGGAGTGACTTTTCTTTCAAAAATAGTACACTTCATCACGGCAGCAGCCACCGGTACAGCAGCTGAAACAGAGGAGGGTGTGAAACATGGCTCTTTAAGGAAATAAATAACGGGATATTATTATTTCAACACGGCGAAAAAAGGAAGCGGATATTTCTTTCAACTGAGAAGAAACTGCGTTTAAGTTAGAACCACACGTTTCAGTGTTGATATTTGGACACGAATACCTGCCGAAAATAGTCCCAGTGAGTAGACTCCTTTTTTACAGCCCGTTAAGGCATTAAACACAGCCTCAAAATTGTTTTTATGTTGTAGAATACGTAAAGCTGACTTGAAATGTATATATATTCGTGTGGTGGGTTAGAGGAACACATTCATTTCATTCGGGGGAACAAGGTGAACAGAGAGTTAAACTTTTCTGCAACATGGCCGCTCAGATGTCACATAGCTTACCAGAAGTAATGTTAGCAGGACTAAAATGAGCTTTGACTCAGTGTTTCTGAAATCTATGGCCACTCAATGTGTCCACAAAAGGACGTTGGAATATAGTTTTTGAAAAATGTGTCTAAATGCGTTGCCTTTCCTGTCTTGAGTGATTTAGTAGACCTAAGTCAAGCCCACTTTTCAAATCAAAACTACTATTGGTGTTTGACCCATAACTTTGCTAGTAGTGCAGTTTATATGGGAGGAACGTTTATCCATTCAACAATTCCATCAGAAAAACAATGTTACGTTACCTGGTCTATTGACAGACATTCAGGCTTTCTTGAACAGGTTTTTCTCAAATAGTCTGTGTCCTCTGTCAAATTTGGCACACTGCAAGTGTGGTTTAACTGCGTATGCACAATTACAATGTAACAAGCTGAATGGAAACAGATGCTTTAACAAACTCACTAGAGAGAATGTTATAATAAGGAAGCCAATGTTAGGGCTGATACATTATTTTATCAGACCAGTGAATTTAAATGGTTAAATCATTCAGAATAATATGCTTAAATAAACTATTAGCAGTCTAATAAATCATTGTATTTGACCTGTGGGGTCAGGTGAAATGATTCATCACACCACGACCTGCCAAAGGGTGTTATTGGAGACCGCCTGAGCATATTCTGCCAGGGCTAAGAGATCTCCACCCCTACACACAAAAATGTGTTTAGAGTATATATAAAGTGCAGATATTATAACAGTGTAAAGACACGGTAAAATAACTTCTAAATGACCTCCAACATTTTCATTGGTGTTGTTTCTCCACCAATGATTATGTGAATGCCAGAATAACATTCAAGTAGTTTTCTCTTTCAGCAATTGTTATTTACCATTGTTAAAGTACACAGCCACCGTCAAAGCAGCTCTGTATGTATGTCTTTGTTCATCAGATCAGCAGCTATGGATCAAACCTTTCCAATCTTTTGCTCCCAGTGGAGGAAACCAAACAGAGAGGGGTGGCAGTAACAGATTGGCTTTGTTCCAAACTGCCCCCTGAGGGTCTCCACTTTTCCCCTGCTATATGCTTATTGTGTTCTTTAATTGAGCAGAGGATTTTTTCACATCTTTAGCAGGGCAAAATGAGAGAGCAAAACAAGAATAAACAGCCCACATTTTCTTTCCGCCCTGCAAGTTATAACCAGGTATTAAAACAAATGTATCATATTCTCCCTAAACAAGTTTTCACTAGCTTAGTATTTAATATAAATGTACCTGCACACAATCCTTTGTGGTTAGTTTGTTCATATCACTGTCTCCATATGGAAATATTTGAGTTGTTTAGCTGATTTACAGTAGTGCTGAACTGTGTTACTGTCTCCACTGTGGGTGGGAAGATAATAGCCGAGGGGGTGAAACCTATGATTAGCAGAACAGTCATTCCTATCTAGCCTCTGGTTTATATAATTTCTCACAAGTTAAATTACAGTGACATCTAAGAATTGCTCATTTTGAATATAAGAGCAGTTGGATGGACATCAGAGCGCTCTATGATAGCTTGCAAAATAGCATTAAAACAAATTAAAGTTAAATATTTAGGTCTGTGGCTGAGAGCCTGAATGAGTGGGTCTTTTGTGGAAAAGTGGAGTTAAATCTGAGGATTCCTTTTGTATTTTGTCCCTAAAATCTTTCATATGAACTAGAAAGCTGGTTATATATGTGTTCAAGTTTGTCAGGCTGCAAATTCAATGTTGACAGATGCAACATTCCTCTCCTTCTTACATGCACTCTGCTTTTGTTAGTACACAACTCTCACTTCTATCTTTTTTTCTGTCTTTGTATATTTCACCATCTCAGTTTCTAACTCTTTACTTCCTTCCTGCTTCTTAGCAAATCTTAATTTCTCCTTCTTCTTATCTCTTACTAAATGCATAACACTTTCTCTCTTTATTTCATGCTTTCTTTCTTTGCAATAGGCATGCTCCCCTTACATCTTTCTGGGCATAGTACCACCCCACCCCACCCAAAAGCCAGATCTGTTCAAGCTAGATTTAAGTCTGCTTTATCCAGCTGAAGGTCTAGGGTTTGTGTAAATATAAATGGCCGTGAGAGCAACATGATAAAAGGACACACAGGCTATGTTCAGAGTGAGCATTGTGTTTCTTTTAAACAATGCAGGGGTCTGTGTTGGTGGGACGTGTTGCTTCAGGTACTGGTGGATTAAGAGGATCAAGTCCAATCCAGGAAGGCCCAATTCAGTAATAGTTTGACAAGTTTGAGGGCTTTTCTGATGCCAATTCAATAGATAATTAATAATAGTGCAACACCTGATTTTACAACTTTGTAAGTTATAATTTCAGCAGTTGTTTTTTAGCTTTTTTTTTGCAACAAATACTAGTCATTGTCCTACTGTATAATGTTTGCTTGAAAGCATTTGCTTGGCCAATGCAACATCTGATTGTATGACATTGTATTGCACCGTGGCAAATTTGAGCAACATTCTTTTGCTTGATGAATATCTTTTTTGCCAAATACCTGTCAGAAACTTGGCACAGATGCCTGCTGTGTCAACGCTTACAAATATTCCTTCAATAAAAATAAGACAAGCTTTAAAAAAAATATAGAAAAGTGCATTTTTACAGTTTGGCTAAATCATAATCAATAAAAACCAACAATTTAAATTCTGTTCTTGTGGAAGATCTTTACTGGTGGTTCAGGGTGTGTGCTTTTTAATACATTTTAAACACTAAAGAGTCCATCTTTTGTGGAATAGCTAAATATCCTGGACCTGTAAAAGTCCTAGTCCTCCCAACACCCCTGGCATGCTAGATGTCCATCTTTAACATGTAACCGGAGATGTTTTGCTTCTGTTTTTACCTGCCTGGTGACAACCTGGGTCAGTCGGGCTCTCTCTTTGGCAGCACCGGGGTCAAAGGTCAGGGGGGACAGATTGGAGAAGCATTGAGAGGCTTCTGCTTTCCCTTCAACCCGCTTGTGATCAATGCAGTTGGAAAAGTTTCTCAGCATAAAAGAGGCTTTAAGAGAAGTTAAGAATTCGTAGAACGATAAATAATAGTTTGTTGCCCGTATTAAGTCTCCATTGATAGCCAGAGTACCATACCAACTACTAAAAAGAACATATTCATGCAGCTGATTGGAATCAATTCAGGATATTAAGGCTTCAAATGTGTTCTCCATTATATCTAAAAAAAATGGGTCAGGACATCTGAGACTGAGGCAAACCACTGGTGACGGCTGCAACGCTTCAACATTCCCTTAATAGAAGAGCTTTCAGAGGGAATGTGTTGGTCCTGCCAATGAGTTTCATCGATTTAGTGTGTTACAGTAAAGAGGCATTTAGAGGATAATTGGAGCCCATAGGTATTTTTGTGACGTCAGTTTCTAAAGCTGCTGCATACTGTACAACCAACACACACTCACACACACACTGGTCAGCTCATGTCATGCTGATAGTGAGAATAGCGAGCAGCTGCAAATGGTCATGTGATCATATGGCATGCATGGTGTGTGTGGTGTGCAGACTGAGGGTGGTAAACACCCTCTTACCCCTCTCTGGTACCACCTCGCCTGCCTGACGCCTGTTTCTGTATTTGTGTCCTCGCTGTGTTGCTTCTTCTGTCCAACAACCCTTGAGCTTTTTGGATTCACACACAGATCACACCGGTGAGTCGAGAGTGGGCGTAAGACAGAGTGTTTTTGAAGACTGTAGCTATCACGTCTTAAGAACAGGTGTGTAAGAGAGAGTTTTTATTTGTTTTCAGGAACATTTGCCTTCTTCAGGTGTCGGGCTGCACACACAAGTGTAACCACTGCTCTGATGAGATACTGTGAGAGTATGTGAGAGTGTGTGTGGGCATGTGTGTGTACGTGTGGTAAATGCACAGGTGCACTGGTTGGGTGGTCTGACTCTGCACTGATGTGCAATCCTCCTACACACACGATCACACAAATACTGTGTAGTGAGAAGAGCGTGAATAAGTAAATGTTGACGACGTTAAATGTCATAATATTTGCATCATGCTGTCATGCATGATAACTTGAGAAGGCTATAGGTTAATGTTCCGATAAATGGCTGCAAATAATGAATATCATTATAATGGACTTATTGATTGATCTCTGTATTATCATTGATGTATTTAATTTGTATTAAGACTACGGCCACACTATTTCCCTTATTCATTGTGATGTCAACTTGCTCGATACAAGTGGCACAAAAGGCTGTGATATATCAGAGACTTCCATGATTTTTTATTTGTTAGTTGAAAATGATTGATACTTAATTGATTATTCCGCTAAACACATCAGGTATGAATTCCAAACTTAAAATAAAGAAGTCTTTCCGTGCTTTGTTGAAGCTCGGTATCCTGATCTAACTGGTGTTAAGAAGTGAGAAAGTGGGCGGCATGTTATGAAAGTACAGCGGAACATCTAGTGGCATGTTGACAGTTTTCAATGTGATGATTCTGTCAAGTGTGGCATATGACGGTAACCAGATGCAAATAGAAACATCTAATTCTGGTCACTGATATCTCAACATGTCTGCTGATAATGTGATAGCAAACACATTTGAACATAGCTAGCCTATTGGCGTTAAGTATAGCATTGTGTTGCAGGTTGTTGTGGCATTTTAACTTTCATCTCAAATATAGTCAAATACTCACTTACTGTATAAGCTATCTGTCTGTCTTGCTTGACACCCGCTGACAGCATGTGACTTCCTCTTGCCATGTGCTTGACTGATATTCAGGCTCGATATAGTTTACATAACTATATTTACTTTAGGTTGTCTTTGCATTCACACCTATCTGTTATAGCTGTATGCAGGAATTTAGCCTTAACATATGCAAGAGCATAATGATCCTGTTTGTATTCATTGTATCCATAAGGCTTGAGTTAGACTCTCTGTGGGACGATTATTTTGTAGTCTTTGTTGTTGACTTTGCTGCTGTGAGAGCTTGTTAAACAATGCCATGTCAGTTCCTTATAATTATCATATTTTCTTTTTGGGAGGGTTTTGTTGCCACCTGGCAGCGGTTCAGCATTTGCTGTCTTTTCTAATATTTTTCATCAAAACACTGAATAATTATTTCCAAATGCTCAAAACTTGTTTCCAGCTTCACAATAATATATTCTGGGCATATGTCAAGAAGATGAAGAACTTGGTTTGGATTGACTTTAATACATGTAATAACCTGAAATTATCCAAATTCCTGTGTTAAGGAGTAAATTGACAAGCGTGACTGTTTCATAAGTAGAGGGTGTACTTTGTGATCTGTTGCTATCATGCCCTGGTTTTAAGAAAATGATTAATATCCGTGATGGCTGATATCAGATACTACCAGTTAAAGTCTTTCATTCAGAAATGCATCAGTCATAAATACAAAAAATGATTAAATGTAACATAAATATGCACTATTAAAGGATGTTAGCTGTTTTTAGAGACGATCCCTTTTCACATCAGCTGTGACAACAAACAATAAATAACAAGAATGTATTCATAGAAAAATTGATGTTTATAGGTCTACAGAATGTATAGAGATGTGGGAGAGTGTGTACCCGACCGGTTGTGTTTTGTGTGTGTCCTTCGCTATCCACAAAGAACTTTTGACATTATTGTCTACAGACTGAAAAGACTTTTCAAATTGCTTTTCTCTTCTCTCTCTCTTCTCTTCTCCAGACCCTCCATTATTGAAGCTCCTCTGTCCTGTGTGACCCCCTGACACAGAAAGGTATGACCACACACACACACACACACACACACACACACACACACACACACACACACACACACACACACACACACACACACACACTCACACTCACACTCACACTCACACTCACACTCACACTCACACTCACTGAACATGTAAGCATTCAACTATGTTTTATAAACCCATCTTAAGCCAGAAGTGTTGTGTGACTGAAAGTGTGTCCTCTCTCTCTCTGTGGATTGTGTGTGCTGTTTGTTTCGGTAAAGCTCAGCAAATGTCAGCCATAATAAAACACCACGGTGCAACAGAGCAGTGTGCATTGCCACCCACACAAACACCGAAAAGCAGCACACATGCTCATACCTTTCTCCACTTCCGTTCACTTTGTTGTCTTCCTCTTATCTTCTGTACTTAACTTTGCAAAACAGAGACACGGCACAAAGTACTCTGTCAGACATCTGTTGCTAAAACTTGGGGTTTTCCATTAAGTGTATGGAGGCATTTCTATACACCGATAAGTGGTAACAAATCTAGATGTTCACTGCTTATGATTCACTAATACAGTTGTTTGATTTGTCCACAAAGCTCTTCATCAGGCAGCAACCTCATGGTCTGAAAATGTAAGCCTATGTGGAATTTCCACTGCTCTGTCCTGATGTGTAGAAGTCTTTGAGAAAATCTTCTTTACTTGATTTATTACCTCGAAATGAGTTTATGGTCTTAATTGCTAGGTCCAAGTCTTCTCCAATACAGCATGCTGTTTATTTTGTAAATTAGAGTTAAAAGGACAATAAAGCTGGGTGTGCTCTAGGGCGGGATTCCCTGTGATTGACGGGTCGTTACCAGGGCGATGTTTGAGCTCCCCTCTGTGTTATTGTCTTACAACTTTAACCCTCTCAGTGTGTTTTTAGTCAATGAAAGTTAGATGTTACATTTTGGTCGCAGAACATATTTATTTCACACTATCAATGTCATTATCAATTTGATATGTAATCCAAAGAAATGTCTCTTCTACCGTCCCAAATAATGCAATGACTTTATGTTTTAACAGCCTAAAAAATGTTCACAATTGTCATAACTAAAACATTGTATTTTCTGCCATGTGCGTCAAATAGTCCAGCCTGAAATATCTAACTGTAACTTGAATGGTTTCAGGATAATGATGTGTTTACCTCCAATAACATTAAGCTCGATTTGATTATTCTTATTATTTTGAGTTAACTTTGGTAAGGTTGCTACAGGCAACACCATTTATTTATGACACAGGGACCTGGGTAAAAGTCTGTTTGAGTTGGACATCACTTTTATCCAATATATGGATGTATTTTCTGCGACCAACCTTTTTTCCTTTGACCCAGTGATTGGGAAAACGGCAGCCAGGCAGTTCCTGGCCCTCTGATTCAGTTGGGGGTAATTGCGGGAAGGATAATTATATCTAAGATAGTTTGCAAGGTTAAAATAGGAGGCAAACCTCACCGACCAAATGTTCCCCCATGTCAACTTTACACCAACAGACAGACAGACATAGACAGACAGGGTGTAGTTATCACTGAGGCTGGAAATAACAATTACTCACCATGGGAGTCCAGGGTGGTAACTGGTGATCTACGGGGAGACTCTTTTTGTGGCTTTTGTAACATCCAAAGCTCTTCTATAAATCTATAATGAGTCTCTATAAAACTGTGGTATCAACACATTTTGTTGGACTCACATGCAACCACCTGTTCAGTTTCTTTAAAGGATCTAGTTCACCATTTAGGAAAACTCATTTGCTTGCTGTAATCTGACAGCGTGTTTCCCAAAAGGTCAAACTATTGCTTTAACACTTAATAATTGATCTGCCTTGTTCAAGGACTTCTCTGTAATTGAGGTCAGTGTTGGCAAGGGGGACAAATACTCAAGATTTAACACTCGGTTTTTAAGATCTGCAGGAGGGCAGGGTCACGGTTGGCAGGTCTTTTAATTCTCCTGCTATGAAGGAGTCAGCATGTCCCAGTTTGCACATTTATTTATCCTGAGGAATTTTGTTTTCCCCTAAGTTTCATTTCAAATGATGATGCCTATCTAAGACCCACTCTATTTCCTGTGCAGACCCAGAACTGCAATGCCAAACAAGCAAACTATCTGATTATTGTTCTGTAACATGAGTCAGTGAGTAAGATGTTTCATCAAATTAACTGGCAACTTTTTTAAGAAGAAACAAAGTTATTTAAAGGAATCGAGCCAAAAACACCAAGCAAATAATGGTAACAGCTTTCTAAAGGTTTGGATATGCTACTTTGCTTGTTTTTATGCAATCATCTACATATCTTTTGATTTGGACTGTTGGTTTTGGTTGAAAATAAAATATGAAAATTGATGACCTCAGGCGTCCCCAAACACGTGGGCAACAATAAAACCGGATCCCTCTCCTTTTATAGTTGTAAACTCAGAAAACACGTCCCAAATCAGAGCTGCACGTGTAAAATATATCTCTCTCCTAACTCAGCTCCTGATGTATCTGTATCCCAGTTTTTTAATCAAATATATGTCTGAGATATTTAGCAGTTTTGGTCTGGTAACATGAGATGTCCTCTAGGCTCTAACAAAGGTTGCAGAGTGTGTTTCTGGTGTCTCACTCAAGGGCATTTTGAAGGAGTGGCATGACTGTTGCTATAAGTTGATAATATTTTGATCATTATAGAGAAAGTTACACTTAACTGACTGGTAGTATCAGCAGCTTTTAGAGCGAACAGCTGTATACAGAGTGTGTGATTGTAAGAGAGAGAGTGTGTGTGTGTCTGAAAGAGCGGGTGTGTGAGAGAGAGTGACTGGAAAGGGGAATCTTGCCTTTGTCCTGGATGAAGCCATGAAGTCTCCTGGGAAGCCTTTCAAATCCCTCTGGAATGTGTGTGGTGTGTGTGTGGTGTGTGTGTGTGTGTGTGTGTGTGTGTGTGTGTGGTGTGTGTTGTGTGTGGTGTGGTGTGTGTGTGTGTGTAGTGTGGTGGTGTGTGTGTGTGTGTGTGTGTGGTGTGTGTGTGTGTGTGTGTGGGGTGTGTGCTGTGGTAGTGTGTGTGTGTGTGATGTCGGGTGTGTGTGCTGGCTAGTGTGGTAGTGTGTGTGTGTGTGTGGTGGTGTGTGTGTGTGTGTTGTGAATGAGTGTTGTGTGTGGTGTGTTGTGTGTCGTGTGTAGTGTGGTTGTGTTGGTGTTGGTGTGTGTGTGTGTGTGATTGGTGGGTGTGTGTGTGTGTGTGTGTGTGTGTGTGCTGTGTGTGTGTGTGTGTGTGTGTGTGTGCGTTGGGGGTTGGGCTTTGCCCACCCTTTCTCCACCGGCCTGGCCAATATTTTGTGGCGTGTCACTTCGGTGGTTTAGTGTAACTGTTACCATGGCGACTGATATCCTGCAGTGTTACCTGACAGCAGTGGTTTACAGCTAACTTTTTTTTCTTCCTTCATACTCCATTTTTTGTGTTAATTCCTCGCTTTCTTTTCTTTCTCCGATTTCTCTGTCGGAATTTTCCTCCTAGTTTGTCTTGTACTTGTGGTTTTTAAAGTAAGACATTTTATTAAAAAAACAATAAAAGGCATAGGCATTTTATTGTTTCTCTTTTTTATTCTTTAATTACTTAATTCCTTCTTTCCTTCTTACTTACTGTCTTTTTTCTTTTCTTTCTTTCTTTCTTTCTTCTGGTCTTTCTTTCTTTCTGTTACAGTCCGCCCTTCCTCTCTTTATCTCTGTGCCCTTGTTAAGTTGTGTAAATGCCAGCCTGCAGATCAGATTTCCTCAGCTGCTCTCATTAATGTGTTTATTTACCGAGCACTCAGCTCATCCTCTGGTGGCCCTGAATTTGACTCTGAGCTGCTGCCTGTAGTTAGTG
>NW_022987662.1:1254729-1319728 GCF_902827165.1 Trematomus bernacchii | reverse complement strand
GTGCCAACATTTAACAAAGTAAGGAACATTTACTGTAACAAGTTGAACTCCCAGGTTTTCAAGGAGGTTAATGACCTCTCAAGACTGAAAATACTCCTAGGAGAAGGAGACAAGGCACATCCTGCTGCCCAATATGTATACACATGCCACAACCTGAGGGACAGTGAATGAGACACACACACACACACACACACACACCATTTTCTTTTTGGCCGTTCACCTACTTTGTTTTATCCACTCATTCACCTCATGTTACCATCTCAAGCAGTCTGGAGGATTGTGTGTTAGTGCCTGCCAGGAATGGGACGATGGAGCATCCTATCACTCTATTTCTCATTAAGTAGATTGTGGTGAATTTCCATTACTGCTCCGACCATGAGTGTCCTCACATAGGGTTAGTGCTCGTGGAGATCAATGCTGTTTATTTGTCTTAGTGCAAATAATGGTGTACAAAATTAAATCTGGGGATGTGAGACATGTGTAAATGTGGCCTGGAAGTCTACAATAATAGCTCTTAATGTCTTCATCTTTCTGTAATTGTGCTCCTTTTGTAACCTCAAATAATGTCAGTGTCTTGTGCCTCCTGTGGGGTTTTTGTTGCTGCCTCCCGACTCTCTGTTATGTGACAGTAATGGAGGGATGATGTGTTTTGCAGACAAAGGAAAGATGAGCTGGAGCAGAGGATGTCGTCTCTGCAAGAGAGCAGGAGGGAGCTGATGGTACAGCTCGAGGGACTGATGAAGCTGCTCAAGGTGACACACACACACACACACACACACACACACACACACACACACACACACACACACACACACACACAGGCTTTTATTTCAGCATGGTGAATTTGTCACACAGTAGAGGACAACGTTTCCGTTCTTTGTCACACCTCCCTGTTTCTGTCCTCGCAGTAACAAGCTTCACTTTTCCCTCTGCTATTTCACTCCTTAATCATTTCCAGCTCTGACTGTATCTGACCTCTCCTTTTCCATCCTTTTCCTCTCTGTTTGTTTCCGACTGCCCTTGTTGTGGCCCTGTAGGATGAGGAGCAGCGACAGGCAGTAAGTTTATCCCCCTTATGTTGGACTCGCGTGGCGTGAATGTGGGGTTCAGCCCTATTGTCTTGCAGAATGTCAAAACAAAGCTCAATTTTACAATTTTTTGGGGCATATATTAGTTGACCTTTTTCCAACTGTAACCAGAACTTAAACTGCATTGTAAAAGTGATGTCAGCTGCAAAAAAAATGACAAGTGAGATGTTTCTGGAATCCATAAAGTGTAACAACCCTTTTTAAATCTATGTTTCAGGCGCAGGCGGCTGGCTCTTCTCACGCCTCTCCTTCTCGACCGAGCCCTTCGATCGTGCGCTCTGTAGCTGCTGCGTCTCCCCACGCTCACATGTACCATCCTCAAGACTCACTCGCTGGGGTGGGCGGTGACGTACAAGAAGCTTTTGCCCAAGGTAAGTCTGGAAATTACAGCAGTGTAAAAAAACTACCATTATGTAATACTTTTAAATGGTCTTGCCCTCAAGTGACATACATATCTAATGGGGTTTGGTTTAGTTAAAGCTATTTAAGACAGAGTTCAATACTAAGTCCTCTTTAAAACACGTAGGGGAGATGTTTCTTGCAGATCGGATCCAACACGTTTTACAATTTTCTGGTCAGCTCAAAAATGTCTCTGACAAAACGTGTAGTTGTCATAACTCGAACTGGATATTTTACAAATTGGAAAATGTTCTATTTACCTGCTTCTCTTAACCCTCCTGTTGTCTTCGGGTCAAATCTGACCGATTTACTACTTTCATCAATCATAACTTTTTTGTTTTACATTCGATTGCATTAAGGCTTTATGATATCCTTCACAGTAGACATTTGAACATATAAAATGGCTGATCACCACTTTCATTGGATTTTGGATGATTTAGTCAACTTTGTAACACCCATGGTGTTCCCGGTCAAAAATGACCGTCATAAGAAAAGGAATTAGTAACCATCCGGATCAGATAAAACACACAAACACACACAAACACACATACTCTAGATGTGTTCCCCCCTTATGTGCCCATCCCCCCATGTGAATCACACCTGGCACACACACAAACACACACAAACACACACACAGACAGAACAATTTGACACATTTCCCGCTCTTATGTGCCCATCCCCCCACATGGATCACACCTGGCACACGCAATACATGTTCAGTGTCTGTTCTTTGTATATTTACTGCAGTTTTTCATGTATACCAGTAGTCTGATACAATATGTACAGTTTGAAAGGGTGTTAAATGACATTTGGTGATGATTAATGGTTTTTGTGTTAATGTAATAGCAGTTAAAACAGGACCGGTCAAATTTGACCGCGAACACCAAAGTAAGGGGGGGAAAACAAAGACAATAGGAGGGTTACAAATTACTTTTAAATTGTGAATTTCTATATTTTTTTTGTTTGCAAAGGTCTAACATGTTGGAATGTTAATGCTCATTTGTAAAACAATTGTCGAGTCGTAACTCCAGCTGTGTTCACCACATGGAGTTATAAAATTTCTGCTCAGCTCCAAACACAAATGCAACAGTTGTTTCTGACCCAGTGTTTCACATTAGTTTCCCCGTATTAACAGTTCATGGTGCGCTGCAAAAACTGCAGCCTGTAATTCAAACCACTTCACAGAATAAATGGATCAAAAGTAGCCAATTTGTCAAGGAAATCCTGTTTAACAATGTTAACATGGAACATCAATGCTTCACATTATCTCAACAATGTGTGGAAGATTTAAATTAAAGCAACAACATGTGTTAGAAATCAGAAATGTGTCCCAAATGGTTTTAAAGTTTGTAAAAAACTTTGGAGGAAGCTCTTATTTTCCCATCTTCTTGTCACAGGCCCGAGAAGGAACCTGAGGAACGATCTTCTGGTCGCAGCCGACTCCATCACCAACACCGTGTCCTCTCTGGTCAAAGAGCTGCACTCTGGTACAAGCTAACATACACAATATATAGTATCCATAGTATCTTGCAGATTCTCTTTTCACATGTTCATAGATTCGTAACAAACACCATTTCACAAATTAAGTCAAATATTGTCTTTTATGTTTCTGTCAGTTCAGTCAGACAACTCACGTGTTTCTTAATATGTTTATTAGAAGCAGCATATAGTTTGAGTTTGGCATCTAGGCTCGGGCCTCATCACTCCACAGATTTACAAAGAACATTGAGTGATGATTAGATAACTATTCCCCGAGCCTACAGGTGGAAGCTGGGGTGGAAGCTGGGGTGGAAGCTGGGGTGGAGCTGGGGTGGTGGTGGGGTGGAAGCTGGGGTGGAAGCTGGGGTGGAGCTGGGGTGGAGGTGGGGGTGGAAGCTGGGGTGGTGGTGGGGTGGAAGCTGGGGTGGAAGCTGGGGTGGAAGCTGGGGTGGAAGCTGGGGTGGAGCTGGGGTGGAGCTGGGGTGGAGCTGGGGTGGTGGTGGGGTGGTGGTGGGGTGGAAGCTGGGGTGGAAGCTGGGGTGGAGCTGGGGTGGAAGCTGGGGTGGAGCTGGGGTGGAAGCTGGGGTGGTGGTGGGGCAGGCGAGCAGCAGCAACATGAAACACAGCAGCAGGAACATGAACGTAGCAATAGCAAGTGAACACAGCAGCAGCAGCATAGCGAGGCAGAGGCAGGAAGACCTGGCAGCTTAAATAGAGCGGCATGTTTAGGAGAATGTGTTTGGTTAGTTGTAAGAGGGACGAGGTGCGTCACATGTTAATGTATCATTGGTGCTCGAGTTGACTGCCTGAACTAGCTCGCAGGCTTCGCCCCATTTTGGTCAAGAGTTACTTGTAAATGTTTTTATCTGGGAAAAGATTGACATTTTGCCCTTACACATGTTCATTTGTTGACTTTTCTTTTAATTCTCTTTCCGAGCAGATGATGTTCGGGAGGAAGAGGAGAGATTGCTGAATGGGAAGGACAGAGGTAAGATATTATCTCAATTTAGATTTTCACATTAAATTATTTCCCCCCTCTTTACTCACTCTCCTTGCTTACAAACTTTACACTAACATGATCATTTCAATGCTGAGTCTTTGCAATGGGACGAACACGGGTTCAAAAAAGCTGGTAAATGTGATTAGCTGATATAAATCACATTATATTCTCCCTGATTCATTTTTTGTATGTAAGTTACATTTTCTCAGTCCTCTTTCTCACATGACGAGAACATTTCCTTAAGTAACACATGGACAAAAAACACTGAAATTGACACATTTTAGGAGTAAATAATAATACTGCATTGATTGCAGATACAGCTTTTAGGTAGAACATATCAGCTAGCGAACGTTTAACAAAATAAAATGAGGTTTTGCTCAGAAGTGAAATGCTTTTGTACGTGCAGCTTCTCCTGCATGACTTCCTGTGTCTGTGCCCTCATGCGCATTCTCCATTAGACACCACTTATTCTCCAGGTGCTCTCTCGCTTCATTAACACGCCGTCTCATTAGCCATCCTTTATGGAGAGGACCGCCTGCGGAGACGGGGCGCTGCAACTACTTCCTGGTTCCCCGAGTCCAGACTTAACACTTATTAGAAGCTAACCTGCAGTACTAACCCGCCGACCCCGAACAGCCAGACGGACTGCAGGCCAGGTTTCAGCCCCCTGTTCAACACAGTTAAGTCATAACGTTTAAAGAGAAATACTGTTAGACTGTTCACTATTGAGTTTTCTCTCTGGAGCTACTCGGTTTGTGTAGCACCTGCCAAGCACAGTCTTGTTTTATGGTCTGGTTCTTTTTACAGTTTCTGGCAGAGACCTGTAGCACTTGATTGAGCACCGCACAAACATTTGCTGACAAACTTTCTTTCTCTCTTTAGCAGGTTAAAATGATCGCAGGACAAACAAAAACAGTAAGTGATTCTGTGTAATCAATTTGCAAAAACAAAACAGAAAACGGTTGTTATCACCTTTTGATATGCTGTGAATGTGTTTTATAGTGATGCTAACTTTTTTTGAGGTTTAAAAAAGCCTAACTCTAAAGCTAGCTTATATAAATTGGTTAATTTCTACAAAAATCAAATATAACTACAACATATTATCATGAACCAGAGATATAACGCGCTAATGCCTCTCTCCTCAGGCAGACTGACGTTTGATCACGGCCAAAGAAGACTCACCCTGCTGGGATTATTATATATCATCATATATTTATCGTTAGCCAATGGGGAATAGAGCTCCTCTGCCAATCAACCAATCACGATGCTGGACACCAAACGACCGCTGGGTCCCTACTGATGTATAGCTGTGATTCTGTGTGTGTGTGTCATGTCACTGTGGTTTTAACTTTTTGTTTGATTTGATCGTGCATAGCTAAACAAGGAGTCTGGAACCTGCTGATTTGTACTGTAGCCTGTGTGTGTGTGTGCTCTGCGTTTTTCGAGGGTCAAGTAAGTGAAGAAAAGATGTTACGGAAATTTGTGAAGGATAAAAAAAAAAACTGGAAAGTTTCAGGATGGAAATACAGGATGTAAAGAGAAGTGGTAAAAAGACGAGAAGTGTGTAGTAATGTTTTACGTTTCGGCACTGTGTGCTTAGTATTTATTGCTTTGATTTGAGTTTAGACATGTAGTCTTTCAGTTTGAGTGTTTATGTGTATGGTCCTGCTGAGATGATAAGCTTTAACGGGACGCTTCCTGCTGAAGGCTGAAAGCTAAGGTCCCGCTCTTGTTACCTGGCAGATTAGTGCCATGGTGCTGATATGACAGCAGCTCAGGTTGTGCTGGCCTCTCTGTGTAACTCGGTACTGCAGTGGGACTACAGTCGAGGAGGTGTGTGTGTGTGTGTGTGTGTGTGTGTGTGTGTGTGTGTGTGTGTGTGTGTGTGTGTGTGTGTGTGTGTGTGTGTGTGTGTGTGTGTGTGTGTGTGTGTGTGTGTGTGTGTGTGTGTGTGTGTGTGTGTGTGTGTGTGTGTGTGTGTGTGTGTGTGTGTGTGTGTGTGTGTGTGTGTGTGTGTGTGTGTGTGTGTGTGTGTGTGTGTGTGTGTGTGTGTGTAGGATAAAAAAAAACATTTGCTGCAACAGTGTAGCAATAGAGTAGCAAAATGGGTGGAGAAGTGGGCTCTGGAAGTATTCATGCCCCTTTTTTAAAAATAAATATTCTTTTAAAAAGTCAGTGTAGCCCAACCTGGTTATTAAGGGTCACATGGTGATGACAGAAATAAGTGAAAAATAAATGGACTCAATATCTTTCTTGAATTGGTTAAAAAAACTCATATCCACATAATTTGCTTATGTGACCAATTATTTATTGCATTTTGATTGAAGAAATAATGTATACAGACACAGTTCCCAACACCAGGAAGAGAAGAGGAAAGAAAAACTGACAGAAATCGTGATCCTTAGAAAAAAAATCATGTTTTTTTTAATCCAATCTTGCATGCGAAATGTCTCTTTACACCACTGTGGAAAAAAGAAATACGACATTGTTGTAATCAGAGACAAAACAGCGTAGCCTTCTTTAGAAATTGACTCATTCAACTCAATTCACGCTCTCCTATTGGACATTTCTGCAATGCTCCTTGGAAGTCAAGTACAAGACTTCTCTCATGTCTTTAATGTAAGTACAAACATTTTTGACTGTTTGTGAGTTTGACGTATGCGTTAACCTTTTAAAGTGCCCCTTATCAAACATTATCTCACAAGAGTTTATTCAATTTGCTTTCCAAACGCTGCCTGTCCAAAATGACTCTTCACACTTTGCTACTCTTCGATTCAGGCTTTATGTAAAATGCAGGGGATTGTGGGAGTCGTAGTTCTCCATGGATGTTAAACTATAACCAGCAGCCCAAGAATATTTTCTGATATCTGTATGATAATTAAAGATTACCCAAAGTGACTTACTGAGCTTGAATCATGTCAGGTAGATATGTTTTTAGCATTACACGGCTTTGATTTGGAAGCTGTAGGTAACTGTTGTACATTTTAAAATCAGTTTTTAGTTGGACATTATATTTTTTAGAGACTTCACCAGCCCTTCATATTGTTTGACTGACAGCTTGCATGTGTGATGAATGATGAATACCTGAATGAGCTTTTGTTTCTGTCTGAATGTGTGAACCAAGATTGACAGGGCAGACGAGTCCTGGCATGAAATTGTAAACACCTTCAGCTCTGAACCTGCCTGAGCTGACACTGTGAGTGAAGAGTGTGTAATAAAAAAATATTTAAAGTCAAACTCTTGTGTTTTGTTGTCCTTGTGACTGTCGGTCCTAATCCCCCAGGACACAAAAGGCTTGGCAGCGACATAACAACACAGGTATGTGATGTGTCCAAAAACCTTTCCACAATTTTCCTAGAGCTCTTTCATGACCTCAACTTTCGGATTTGCTCATGTTTGTGAACAGTGTTGCAATAACTGATCAAATAAACCTGTGAAATAAGTTGGAAACAACACTCTGCTGTATTCCTGGAAAGTGACCCATTTGTAAAATTCCTTGACTCGTGTCATCTGGAATACAGCATTTCTGAACCCAATGCTTTTGCAACAACTCCGAAACCAACGTTAACTCTGGAGGCGAGTACTTGATAAATATGATAGTATTTAAGCTGATTTTTAGAAGAAGAAGACCTGCATTCAAAATCTTAAGTTAAAGTATATAGTTAAAGCAGCAAGGTGTACTATGTATCAGAATTACTCATGCTAAAGAGCCCTATTAGTGTGTTAAAGCACAGCATTGAATACTGATGCATTTGTGTGAAAAACATTTTATTGTTCACGTTTAAAATATTTTCAACAACTATGTATGATGTTAACATAATCGAATGTATAATGCATCACATTTAATGAACTCATAATGTAGTAATTGACCTAAATAAGTAAAAAAGTACAACAGTTACACCTGAAATGTTGAAAAGAATGGTAATATTAAAGTACAAGTAGGATTTGAACTTGAGTGTAGTACTTGGTTAAATGTACTTAGTTAATTGTACCAGTATAGCAAACGAAATGTCATCATGTGTACCCAAACTGACCACAAACATCAGAGCCAAAACCAAGCCAATGTTTTTCATCTTCATAACCCAGTTCCTATAAATAAACACCCACTTTCTCTCCGCTATGTAAGACTGTTTTACCTTTTCCCTGATTCAGTGTCCTTATTAGTATGGATGACCAGTTCTCACTTTTCCCGTGTGTGTGTGTGTGTGTGTGTGTGTGTGTGTGTGTGTGTGTGTGTTCAACTGAATAAAGCTCATTGAGGTTGTCTGTTGTTGGTGACCTCATTGACTGCTATAAATAACCCCCCAACAACAGTGCAGTTATGACCCTGTTTATTAGGGATCTTAACACTTTCAGAGGTCAAACTGAGTTTAATCTTCTGCTCTGAAGCAAAAATCAACGGTTTATAATGCAATTAAAGTCAATTTTATTTCATTGACAATAGTTCAAAGTCAGTATTAATAATAAACAGCACTTTTAAGTCATTTTTTAAGGGTTAAAGTAAAAAAATATCTTGTTTAATCTTAATAAATGCTTGGATTTGCTTATATATAACTTACACATACAGTGAGCGTATTAGATCCTCTATGACAAGATATGGACTCATTTATTAAAGGAAGTAAATAATAAACACATTTACCAATTATGTAAACAAAGGTTGCATCCCTAGTAAGAATTACTTTATGTGTCTATTTCTCCAAAAATTGGTAAACAGAGAAAGACCACACACATTTCGAAATCTTTTACAACTACACCTAGTAGTGTTTAAAGGGACAGCAAACCTTCAAATCAAATACATACCGGTACTGTATGTTTTCATCTAAATTGTTTTCGTATGTGTTGCAGAGTTTTATAGATATCAGCTACAATATAAAGGATCTAGATAGCACTCAGCTTGTGGGTCGCAAAAAGAATAACACACTTAAAAATGTCAACAGCAGTCTCTTTTTTTCCAAAAATCATGACCCGGTCACTCAAGACCCCTCTGATCCGTTTTTCAGGGTGTCCGCGGGGTCCTAAAAAGTATTAAAAGTTGATAAATCAATTTAGTGAA
Organism: Trematomus bernacchii; assembly: GCF_902827165.1. NCBI lineage: Eukaryota > Metazoa > Chordata > Actinopteri > Perciformes > Nototheniidae > Trematomus > Trematomus bernacchii. The sequence continues at coordinate 1,310,709 of NW_022987662.1, read as the reverse complement.
AATTAACGCTATTAAAAAGTATTAAACGGCATTTTCCAAGGTATTACATTTTGTAGCTTGTTTTCAATAAGTATATAAATTGTCCAAAGAGGTTGTATTCTACAGTCTGCCTGAATGTAATCATTGCGTAGGTGTGTAGTGTGATTCTGTGTAGTTTATTTATGCCATCCCGTTGGATTTGACGTCATCTGAACAGGACATCGCACGCTCACTGCTTGATAGCGCGCGAAGGTCCGTTTACGCCGGTTGTTAAACAACATCGTTATGGGGAAATGCAAGTTTGCGTCCAAATGGTTGGAAGATAAGGAGGAAGGACAATCAATACTGTATATAGTAAATGTGAGGTAAGGTGTGTCGCCAATGTAACCGGTTAAAACTCCAAGTGGCGATGAGGTCTTAAAATGTATGGAAAGGGTCTTAAAAAAGGTCTTAAAAGGTATTACATTTGACTTCAGGATTCCTGCATATACCCTGTTATACTTCATTTACTGCTTTTCCTATGTTTCTGTGCAGTTAGAGGAGAGCAGGTTTCAACGTGTTGCAGCATGATGCAGCTTCACCTGTTGAGGAACATGCAGAGAGGGGAGTTATAGAAAGAATCCACCAAGCAAGAACATGGGTAAATGTGTTGCCCTTTTGGGTTATAAGTGTGGAAAACACGTTTTCTGGAGTTATTGCTTATCCAAAGCAAAGGTTGAAAAGAACAGGGCTGATTTGTGATATTGGGCTTTATTAATAAAACGGACGTAACTGTTTGTTTGTAGTCCAAACTCTCTCTAACATAGTATTCACCAACTATTTTGTTATCATCAAGAAAAACTAATTCTGCATTTTAAAAACTAATTATGGCACTTTTTTAGATTTTTTAGATGTATCTTTCTCTCTTGAACAGCTCAGATAGAAAACAGGTAACATCAGTGTGCTTAAGATTCAGAGAAAACCTGTGACAAAGTCAGTGTATGCTGCTGAACGTGAACTACTTTAAAGGTTGACTTAAGTTATGTTTATTTTTGGAAAATGATTGTACTTCTGATCCACCTGTCTTCACATGCATGTACGTGCACGTGCGTGCTGTAGATGTAGACTTTAGGACCTCGCGGAAACTCTCCGGTGCGGCAGCCTCTGCGGCTCGTGAGAGAGAGCAGGCCGGTTGGAGAGAGAGAGAGAGCAGGCGGGGAGCGCTAGCAGCAGCGGGGAGAGAAGACCCGGTAGAGCGCGAGGAGGGAGAGAGAGAGAGAGAGTGAGCGAGAGAGATCGAGCGAGAAAGAGAGGAGAGAGAGAGCGACGACCGTCAGGGTCCGCGTGCCTAACGGACGGACGACACGGTAAATATAAACATTACATTTTGGCTCGTGAAGTGAATCAGTGATGTCCTAAAGTCATCGCTCGTGCGTTCCGGAGCCAGACCCTTGGTTCCGTTTTAGCAGCTGATGTGCGCGTGAAGACGGTTCGTGCACGAGTGAACTTGGTGAGTTCTTTTTATGTACGGTGTGCGGAAAATCACGGCACCGGACAATCGTTATACAACGAGTGTGTGTGTGTCCGGTGGATCGTGCACCCCGCCTCCAGGCACCGGCAGGTAACGTTAAACCGGTGCGCGCGGTCCTCCTCTCGCACCAGATGCAGACAGACACATCAGCGCGCGCTACCGTCGCCTCCGCGGACTGGTGGGCACGCGCCTGAGGTTAACGAGTGCATTCGGTCTGAGATGCGCCCCCGTATGTGTTTTTTACCTGACCCAGAAACGTTTACCGTCGACACACACTCAGACACGTGTCCCCCACCAGCTGCCCCCCCACCGGGGTTATCTGCCGGTTCTGAGAGGTCGTCCGGTAAAGGCCGCGTGAGGTCGCTCCCAATATTAATTGTCATAAGGCTGGACCTGGACTACGTCAAACTTGCAGACAAACTATGATACTTCCTGCGTAGACTTTCAAAATAAAAGTCTCAGTCTACACTGCGGTACACACAGATCTGTTTGCTGATTGTGTAATCAAAATATTTTAAGCAGTTTGATCAAATAGGTATCCAAGAAATGATTGTTAAACATTTAACAAGTTTCAATGTTATAGAAGTGCTTGATAAATAGTCCCCAACTTTCAATGTTATAGAAGTGATTGATAAAACCCTCAAGGGAGCTAAAGATTATTTAAACTAATAATTATATTTTGATGTGTAGCATATCAGACAGTATTCTTGTTTTATCTCACTAAAAGCCCAAATATTAATATTTGAAAAGCTCTAACTGGTTTAAAATATTACTTAAACAATTAGTCATCAAACAATAGTTGTGGGGGATTCATATTGTAAGGTCGCCTTACAATGAATAAAATAGATAACCTAAAATTAATTGGATTATTTGTTGTGATCAATTGTTTAGGAGTTAATTTGAGTCCATGTCGTCTGAATTATTTCTGTAGATTTTAGGGACTTTTGCAAAGTTTACACGTTCAACAAAATCTAACAGGATGGGTATTGTTTCTGCTGATCCCAATGATTTCACACATTAATTTCACCACTTTTATGCCATCAACAATTCAATAAATAGACAAATAAAGGATTCAGTATTTGTGGAGAAAGATTAGAAATGTGCCTGGGGACATTTCAGAAAACATACCGTGCAATACTTTCTGATCTGAAGTTGGAAAGTAAGAGTTTGTATTAAAAAAACACCTGTATACATGTATCTATATCATAATAAACATATTTTTATAATGAAGTCTCAAGTAATAATATCCCGCTCTGTAAAAGAAACCCGATAATTAGTTAATTAAATAAGACAATAAATCAAATGAAAAATGTAATGCTTTTATTTTGAAAAACAAACCACCTACTTCTTTGTGTCACCACTGCCTTACTGTCATTACCTTGATTCACCTCTAAAGCGTTTTCTCTGCGCAATCATTTCCCCTCCCACCAGCACAGGCTTCTGCTCGGGCCTTTCTCCATGGTCTAATTTAAACCACTGCTGCATGACGACTCAATCAATTTACATCTGTGTGTTTAGACTCACTATAGGAGAGAGAGGTATCTGGGTGACCTACATACGCAGAACTTGGAGGAATTGGTTTTCCTGCAGGGTGTAGGGTTGATACTGTACACCCATTTCTGCAAAGTTTACACCCCTGTATGTCTTTCCTCTGGTAACCCTGGCTCGCTGCCTGTTGTTTTAACAGTAGGTGATGTAAGGCCACAGCATGGGGAGTGACATACTGTACAATACATGTTGAGGAAAGCCAGACTTATTGGCTGCACTCACACTGTGCTCACATCCAAATCACTGCTGAGATCCAAGTTTTCTTTTGAGGCACATGCAAACACAGCTTTTTAAACTCCTTTTGTGTTTTAATTGTGATCTGTTTATGTTTTATGTCCACTTAACCGATTATGTTGGAGCAAGAACAAAAGTGTAGTCAATGTTTAAAGTTGTTAAAGGGTTCAAGATGGTGGAAGGAGCTCCCCATTGATATCAGGACAGCAGAAAGTAAACACATCTTCTGCCCCAGACTGAAAACCCACCTGTTTTGAATGTGCCTTGGCCATCAAACCCAACACATTTGAAGCAATTATATATCTGCATTGTTCTACTTGTTAAGCTAGGGACCTGTTGCACGCATTTCACAAATGCATCGCTATGTTACCTGTCTGTTTTGAATATCTGTTGTAGAAATAAGAGAGACTACCCTTATAAAGGATTCAGAAAGGGTTTCTAATTAGGTTATGAATTAGGTTGTACACACTTTATTAATCATTAAGAACCATTTATAAACCAGTTCTAACATAGTTTTCATACGTCAACACAGGCTCACTGTTTGGCAAGATGATTAAGCCTTATATTGGCTACTTAGCGAGAATCAACTCAGTGAGCAACATATACCAAGGATGCTGGCTGATGAAGAAGATGAAGTAAGCTAAGTAGCCAATATAAGGCTTAGCTGTACAGATAAATGTGGGCTCACTATTTTGCAAGATGACTAAGCATCTGGTCAGACGATCAGCTGTGCGGCGTCATCACAAACAGACGTCGCTTCACGTGACGCTCCGGAGGAAACGACGTCCCATTGCTCTTAAAACTAATTTCCCTGCTTCTCGTGGTTTCCTTGCATCTCTCCATGCTTCCCTGGTGGGAGGGACTAGTCACAGGGAAACGACGCAAGTGAGGGACGCAAGGAATCCATTTAACCAAAGTGAGATGCACCTATTGGCTACTTAGCGAGAATCAACTCAGTGAGCAACAGATACCAAGGATGCTGGCTGATGACAAAGACGAAGTAAGCTAAGTAGCCAATATAAGGCTTAGCAGTACAGATAAATGTGGGCTCACTATTTGGCAAGATGACTAAGCCTTATATTGGCTACTTAGCGAGAGTCAACTCGGTAAACAACAGATACCAAGGATGCTGGCTGATGATGAAGTAAGCTAAGTAGCCAATATAAGGCTTAGCAGTACAGAGGAATGTGGGCTCACTATTTGGCAAGCAACCGGTCACAGTTTCCCTGTTTATCTCATGTCTTATAAAAGCTTATTAATGATTTGTAAAGTGTTCACAACCTAATTAATAAATGAATTACAAACACTTTATAAGGGTAGTCTTATTGTAAAGTGGTACCGAAAAAGGACTATTATTGGTATTACTGGTTGCAGCCCTCAACGAGTAACAATGGGCAATTGCTTAGCCCAAAATAAAATCTGTTGTGATTTAAATGGCCCAAAACAAGATTTAAAAAAAAAAGCTTCAATTTGATTTCCCCCTGTTTATAAAGTAATTAAAAACAAATCTGCGTCCTGTTTGAGGGAATTTAATTAGATTTTGGAAATGTTTACTACCCGCAGCCCTTTTATCTAATGATATGGGACAGTTTTATCCGGCCACATCCATCACACACTCTGACAGCCATGTTGAAAGCCGCCCTGATCCCTGCAGATTCCTTTGAGGACACCTGTGCGTATGTGTGTGTGTGCATAAATGTGTGTTAACCCATGAAATTGAATATTTTCTGCTCTGCATGTGCAGGGGTCCATCCATCAAGTACATTTCATAGAGACCTTGATAGCCTTATCCTCGAGGCTTTTTACTTAAACTTGACACATTTCCTTTTACAGTAGATCCACTATTTACATGCTGTATGTGTTTTATTTCTCTTTAGGAAAGGGGGACGACTGAGAGAACCAGTGATCGTCCAACAGATAGAAAGACGGACAAATTGAATGAAGCTGCTCTTGGTGCTTCTGAAGGACCCTCCCATGTTTTGATTTGCTCTATTTTCTACTTTCCAAACGTGGTTTCACCGATCCTCTCTCAGCCATGCCGTCCAACAGTCCTGCAGCCGCCGAGCCGCCCGAGACCCCAGAGAACGACACAAACATTGATGTGGTGAGAGAGAGAGTTTATTATTAATGTACAGTGGGAAGTAATGTATCACTACAGCTGCGAGCACAAGTACTTCTACAACTAATGGAGAAGGTTATTTACTTGAGTGATGTATGGTGTCAGGATGGTGCCAACACAATGGCATCTATTTACATCAAAGCACTCACAGCACTAAAACAATTAATGTCACGGCAGGAATAAAAATACTCATTAGCATAAATATATGTAGGGGTTAAGTTAGGGCCATGAATGTACATGTGTATTAAGTACCATACATCAATTGCATACGAACATCTGTTGTTTTTATTCAGAAGGCTTTATCTAGTTTCTAAACTAAAATGTACAGAAAATACCTGTCATCCTTAAACAGAATTACGATTAAAAAGGCACATTTAATAACAAATTATTTATTTCTTTTTGAAATGTGCTAGTTTTAAAATGACTAGCTATTGATTTATTAAAAATAAAACACAAAAAACACTAATCATTTCCTCATTTGCACTCTCAAAACCCTATACAATGTTATAACAAGTATTCAAAGTTAAAGGGTACCTATCATGCAAAATGCACTTTTTGATGTTTTTTATACATAAATATGTGTCCCAGGTGTGTCAGGGAACTCACGCAGCGTCAGAAAATAAAACCCTCTCTCCTCCGTACCCAAATCTCTAAAAACGGGGCTACAACGGAACTGATCCAGATTTGCGTCCGATATGACGTAATATCTGAAATGTGGACCCACGGCCCTATCAGAAAGTTGCTATCAGAAACAATGCCCAACTGTTTTGGACGTAATATGGTCAGTGTTTACATTAGCATCGCTAACACTCAGAGCTAACCTGTACTGGAGAGCATGTGTCTGAAGAAGCAGGAAATAAAAAGGAACTCACCTTGTGGTATAACCGGCAAGAGAGAAAGCCTTTGAGCTCCATACTGTTTCAGAAATAATCCTTGATAATCCATGATATGGCGTTTCATCACGGCAGTATTTAGTTTAGACAGTAGCTGCCGGGTCCCGCATGAGCTCAGCCCCCTCCTTTTTTTATTTTTGATCAATTCTTTTTTATTTTAAAGCTTTATACCCCAAATCAGCACTTTTGAAACAGGAAGTGAAATAGAGGGATATGAGGCATGGCTAGAATGGGTGATCTGTTTGGTGTTTTGAGCAAAACACTTCATAGACATGTTTTTTTATATATTTTTTATATATCTGAGACCGATGCTATTTCCTAAAAATAGCATGATAGGTGACCTTTAAAGTAGTCTAGCCATTCAAGAAAAAAAGCCCAACAAATATTCTTAAACTGAGATTTTCATACATGTTGTACAGTTGCGTAGATTGCACAGAAGATAATATACTGTTGAGTCGTTTCGATTGTGGCTCATAATAAACTTGTTATTCTGTAACATCATCCATCAAATAGTTTTGCATTAAATATAAAACATGTCCCTTTGTGCATAGGGTTGTAAATGGAAGTGGATTATTGGGATTTAAGCCTTTGCAGACCATTTACATGCACAAAAACCTATACAACACAATACAGAGTAAAGGGAAAACTCAAAAGAGCATAATAGGTCCTACTATCTCAGCTTGTTCTGCTGTCACTACCATTACTTATATGACTGTTGTTGTTGCTCCTTCTCGTATATCATATTACTACTACAGCTATTTTAAAGCCACATATATTATTACAACCTCTAGCACATTTACTACAGCTATCATTACCTCCACTACTGCTTTATCTGGCAGTTGAGAGATTTCTTTAGCCAACACACACAGAGAAGCTGGCAAAGAACAATGTGTCTGTGTGTGTGTGTCTATAATAGTTAAACTAAGAGTTATTTATTTACATTCACACCCGGATTTTCTGCATTCTACACATTCACGCGACCATATGCAGGTGAGACGAGAGCAGGGTTTCTTTTACACACAAATGAGCACACACACATTAAATGGTCTGACATACACTGAGTGAAAAAGGGCTCCTTTCATTTCCCCGAGCCCAGGGCAGCCTTAATAAATCTGTGAGAAGTTTGAAGTTGATTCTATGGTGCTGCTATATAAAGAGCCGCCTTACTTCCACATTCACACGCCTGGCAAACAGCCAACAAGTACAAAGTTTCCCTTTAAAGATTTTTTTCTTGTTTTTTTAACTTCCTGTGACTGAACTCTCAAACAGTAAAAAAAAAAAAAAGCCTGAAGAGAGTCAGAGGGTGTGTTTGAAACTGCTTGATAACAAACTATTCACACATGGTACGACGTCCAATTGAGTATGTAGTGTTCCAACTTCATAACATGTTGATTTCGTCTATCTGAGAGATCTTGGGATGTTTACTACATTAGCAAGAATCTTTGCTCATGAGATGTGAGCCTACTGAACTCAAACACCCCAAAATGTACTGCTCTTTAGACTTTAGATAGCTAAAATAATTGATGCTTGTATATAATAATTACGATGATGGTGAGTGACGTTAAGCTGAGGGAGCTCACATTAGTTACCTTCCTACAACTCTCTGAAAATGCTAATAACTTTGCTGTCAGTGCGTATAGCTATAAGAGCTGATCTTTAAGAAGATTAAAATATGTAAGTCAATGATGATCATTGGCATAGAAAAGCGCCAGTTTTGAAGCAAATATCTGCATGTTCCAATTTGTAATACATGCAAATAGAACAGGAGCACTTAGATGCTATTTGCTTGGCAGCGATGTTAGCAACGCATTTTGCTTTTAGAATTACAAGGTGTCTCTTACTGTGTTTTAGTGTATTGGTGTAGGTTTAGCAGCTGTAAAAGCTACACAATCCTTTTGTGACCCCTGCCCCCAGTATCCTGACAGAGAGTATGACGTTGTTTATACCAACTCTGAAACACAAGAAGCCGTAGTTGTTGTTGTTGTTGTATATTTGACTATTATTTCTTCTAAATCGCGTCAGTATTATTACAATAACCAGGGGAGGATGGCGCTAAAGAATGATCAATTTGTCGTTTAACTGTCACTCCATAATTGTTTGAATTTGATCAAATCAGAGCATTAAATGCAGATGGATGTGTACAATTATTATTATTTTAGCAAAAAGTGACATCTTCCGTGCTACTTACTGTATGTGTTTAATTGTCGTGTATTTGTATGGCTGCGAGCAACATTTGAAGTGTAGTATTTGTTTTGTTGACAACCTTATCCATTATTGATGAGTTGAGTGGTGGATTCAAAGTGAGAAACAGAGAGCAAAGGTGGAGGGAGACACAGGAAACAGGAGTGAGACGGAGCGAGGATGAGGAGGAGAGAAAGAGGACGAGCTGTCTGCTGCTCGCCTGGTTTGCAGTCTGGTTGCCTAGCAACTGCAGCAGCCTGAAATAACCTGCAGAGACAGAAATAGACCAAAGATGTTCGGACAGATTGGCCAGTGAGCGTTTGTTTGTGTGGACATTTGTTCTTGTAGGGATTTTGTATTTAGTGGTTTTACAACTCTGTTGGTTTATATTTTACCTTTGGTACAATTTGTTTTTGCTTGTAATTCGTTTTTATTTTTGTGTAAACATTGTCACACCCTGGTCAACAAATCAAACAAACATCAACAATACAAATAATAATAGTAAAACCACTAGTACTTCTTTACTACTACTACTTCTACTACTGCTTCTACTACTGCTTCTACTACTGCTTATATTACTACTTCTACTACTACTACTACAACTACTGCTTCTACTACAACTACTATTACTACTACTACTACAACAACTACTATTACTACTACTTATACTTCTACTACTGCTTCTACTACAACTTCTACTACTACAACTACTGCTTAGAACTACTACTACTGCTACTACTACTGCTTCTACTACTGCTTCTACTACTGCTTCTATTACTACTGCTTCTACTACTGCTACTACTACTACAACTACTGCTTAGAACTACTACTACTACTGCTATTACTACTGCTTCTACTACTGCTACTACTACTACTGCTTCTACTACTGCTTCTACTACTGCTTCTATTACTACTGCTTCTACTACTGCTTCTACTACTGCTACTACTACTACTGCTTCTACTACAACTTCTACTACTACAACTACTGCTTAGAACTACTACTACTGCTATTACTACTGCTTCTACTACTGCTACTACTACTACTGATTCTACTACTGCTTCTACTACTGCTACTACTACTACTGCTTCTACTACTGCTATTACTACTGCTTCTACTACTGCTACTACTACTACTACTACTTCTACTGCTTCTACTACTGCTTCTATTACTACTACTTCTACTACTGCTTCTACTACTGCTTCTATTACTACTTCTACTACTGCTTCTACTACAACTTATACTACTACAACTACTGCTTAGAACTACTACTACTACTATTACTACTACTACAACTGCTGCTTCTACTACTACTACTACTAATAATAATAATAATGATAAGAGCGTATAGCATAGATATCCGAATTAGGGTCGGGCGGCAAGTTAAAGCCGTACAAATATTTGTATATGGTGTACACTTATATCGATTTTTAAGGGTGGATTATTCAAGTTCTTTTAATGCACCCATCCACAGCAGAACATTGATTCGTTTTCTGCCGCTCCTCTTTGATTTTTCTCAACAATCGTGGGGTTTATACTGTAGTGAAAACACTGATTATGGAAACGTATCTCATACAACCCTCCTTTAAAATAATTGCACAATCCCTTTAAAGTGATGTTTATATCTCTTAATAGCCTCCTAATGTTTTCACATACATGAATCCACATTTGTTTTGTAACTGCTGTCCAAATTAACATCAGATGATAAGACACAGAATATATATATAGAATATGAGATAGACTCCTAATTTTCTAGATTTATTTTTTAAACTATCCACTCTTAGTACATAATTGACTCCCTTTCCGTTGTTATTATGTGTTTGTAAATGTAGTGTGCGTCGTGACTCAGGCATATGGACAAAACACCAGGCAGTCGAGGCTCAGGGCCCATTACCCCGTTCTAACTGGTTGCTATGCTGATCGTCAGGGAAGTGACATCCAAATGTTTAGTCAGCATGGTGCCCGGTCGGAGACAGTTGCTAAGCAGTTTCTTTCACCTTAGCAACCACTCCACTGTCACCGCAATACTGGGTCCATCAGAGAGAGAGGAAGACATTAATGGGAACACAATACCTCACTCTGAGTTCAGACCGATGACGAAATGATTATAGCATAAAAGACAGTAGAGAAAAGCGGATGTTATTATAATATTAAACATGACAGGCTCTCCTTTTACAGTATACATACAACAAAAGAGTGCACTGTATCTTACAGTCATTAAAACATGTGAAGTGGCGCTGTTAGGAAACATAAACAAAGTAGAAGTAGTGGAAGCAGCTCAGTTTTAGGGCCTTGTCTGAATGTGTACAGATATATTTAAAGAGGCCCTATACTGCTTTTTGGGGCTTTTCCTTTCCTGTAGTTTGTTTATATAGGTTTAAATGTAAATGTATGTAAATGGTCTGCAATACACTGTAAAATTACACCGATGCTATTCTAATCTCTGCTGTATCGAACCACTTTGTCTCTGCTGTGATACGAGCAAAGGAACAAACTGCTGAGACAAGTTTATTTAGGTTCACTTAAGCAATCGATACAAGGCCGCGCAGGAAAAAGGTATTATGTCATCAAGGTTTTCACTGGACCGCAAATAATGATCTAAATTGAATGTCTTTGTTTTTTTCATCATAACTCAGCTGAATCTTGAGATCTAAGTTTAACATACTGTTTTTAAAATGGTCATCGGTTCATCTTCTTAGAGTAGACTTCCTTCCTGTGAATGCACAGATTACAAGTACTGACACAACAACATGCAGTTAGCATCTAACCAGGAAATGCAAAAAGGAGCAGTAAAGTACAGTGTAAAGTATAATATATTCTAAGTATTGAAATATGACAGATAAAATGAGGTTAAGTATGTTCAGTATGAACGGTATTTACGGTTATAAACATTAGTATACAAAATTGAATTCACTATAACTAAAACCACCAGACTCAGGGACAGTTTCATCCCACAGGCCATAAGACTGTTAAACACCTGCACTTTTGAAGCAACATCCACAACATTAATCTGGCTGCAATTTAGAAATTGTTTATCTAATATATGATATTCAATCACTAGCATATAGACTCTTATTGCACTATTCCACTTTTTTTTACTATTTTTCTTTTTGTATTTACTTACACAATTTTTTCTGTTTTATTATGTTGCACTGTTGGAGGAGCCTGTGACCTAAGATTTTCATCGTCATAACTACACTGTAGCTATGTACGCATGACCAATAAAAGCCTTGAACCTTGAACCTTTAGAGCTAGGTCACTAGACAAGGTAATTTGTCTTTCTAAAAAAATATTATATGCTACAATATGTTTTAATTGCATCCTGTTTTTCAGTAACTGCTTGTTATCCACATCTCCCTGAATCATGACTTAATTGACACCAATTATAGCTTCATACAGTCTTTGGATTGGCTCAGTGTTTGACGATGCTTCTCTGTAATTGTCCAGATTGAAGATGGAGCAGACCATGACAGTCCAGAGGAGGGGACGCCAGCGAGTCCCCGCACCAAGCGCAGAGTGGGTCGTCCCGGCAGGAAACGCAAACAGCTGCTTCCTGTGAGTACTGTAATTACAGGCTTTCGTTGGCCTTTTTTTATCCTCCACACAGAGTGATTGATCACCTTATTCACCTATACAACCCCCCCCCCCCCCGCCTCCCCTGAAAAGATATGTAAAGCATGCAACACTCTGCTTCACATTATGGTTTCACACCTGCAAGCTGCTTCAGTGGCAGTTAGCCCAGCTTTTATTAATAACACATCAATCTGAGAACACACTTACTGCAATAATTGTCACATATGAGTGTGTTGAAAGAGCACTTGACATCTCGCAGCAGCTTTTCTCTGCTTTTACGTGGTACATTGTGACTTGTTTTCTTTTTACCAGCAGTATATTTTAGTTTAAGGGATTCCCTCTGCATTGACTGTTTTGCAGAGCTTTACAGTCAATGCATATTCTCTCTTTTTAACATGTAGGCTTCATTTCCATATCATTTTGTCATCTTTTTCACTTATCTGTCTGGCACCGTTCCCCACATTTATCGTATAAAGTTCCTGCTGTTTCCACTTTGCTTTAAGAGGATTTTAAAGAGGGTTTTAAGATAAGATTTATTAGAATTAATTTAATAAGACTCTGGCCATATATTTTTGATTGGTTATCATAACATTGTGATCTTTAAAATAATGGCTTATGCTCAGAATGTGGCACATTAAGCAAGCAACACTCTGAGAGGATTAAAATATGTAAGTCAAATGTATTTGGAAAATAAAACAAAGGATGCCAGAAAAATTAACCTCCACCGCTGAAATTAGTTCAAATGTAACCGTACATACTTTTTTTGTATTTGTATTGGGGCTAGCATTTAGAAAACATGTTTTGGGAGACCTTGACTCACGAAAGAATGATATCTTTAATTTGTGCAATGCTTTGATTGATCACTGGTCATTACGTTTGAGCAAATGTTGAAATTGGGGACTGTAACTTTCAGACGAGGTAAAAGCGACTTTTGGGTTTTAAACTGGCAACCTTCCAGTCACCTTTCAGCCAGCAGCAATAATCTGAGTGAGCTGCGTTATTACAGTAATGACACAAATAATTGTTCACTCTCCGTGACCTCAGGTCTCTGCCAGCTCCTCTCCTCCATGTTTCTTTCTCTATTCATCCTCTTATCGCTCACCTTGTGTGTGTGTGTGTGTGTGTGTGTGTGTGTGTGTGTGTGTGTGTGTGTGTGTGTGTGTGTGTGTGTGTGTGTGTGTGTGTGTGTGTGTGTGTGTGTGTGTGTGTGTGTGTGTGTGTGTGTGTGTGTGTGTGTGTGTGTGTGTGTGTGTGTGTGTGTGTGTGTGTGTGTGTGTGTGTGTGTGTGTGTGTGTGGGGCATAGTGTTTTTGTTCTGACTGAACTCTGTGGTCGAATCAGCAAGTCAATATAGCTGATCAAACAACCCTGGACAGAAAGGTATACCGAGTGAACTGTAGTGAGTTATCTACTGTGTATGTGTGTGTGTGTGCATGTGTGTGTGTGCTTTCATGTATGCAGGAGAGCATGTCTGATCATGCTTTGATGTCTGAGCTCTGACAAGGCTGGCAGGATAAATGCTGGTCCTGTCACACACGCACACACACGCACATGGACATATACAGTAACACACACATGGCTGCAGATAAAACACACATGGTTCATGCAACCAAAGGTCTGCATGTTATAGAAATTAGTGTTTGTTCTGCACTTCTAGTAGCACCATCAATCATAGTACTACATGTAGCAGTAGTTATGTTAGTAGTATTAGAAAACTTTTTGAGGATTATTAATGGTATTAGTAACAGTACTACATTAGTATTATTAATTATTAGGTGAAATAAGAGTTGTTATGGTAAAATATTAGCCCTAGTTATAGTAGCAAGAGAGTGGTGCAGGGATGACGTATTTACCCGGAAATAAGCTGCGCATGGGTTCCCTCGACAAAAAAGCAATGGGATTTCTCCTTAGGATTTTGGAAAATAGCTCGAAATAAGGTCTGTGGAAAACGAACCTGTTTGATAAATGCACATTTTGTTCAGCCGGATAATATCCACATGTCTACCCTACTTTTATCATTTTCTAATCATAAATCTAATCGCCAGAAGCAAAATGCTAACGTTATGCTATAAACGAACTACAGCCGAGTACAGCAGCACAACTTCAACGTCACGCCAACTTAAGATCGATATTCAAGAATACAGATTTCACATTGTACAAGTTGAAGCGTTTGTTTGAACAGTTTGCAGGAGGCAGGTACTTGCTTTCAAGCAGAACAGGGCAAACAAACTTAGAGAGAGTGTTTACGTGTTCGGCGTAATGACGTACAGCGTCCTCCACAACTTCTGTAGTCCTATTCAGCCACTTGTTAACAACCATCGTTTTTCAGACACGTAAACTCTTCAGAAATCACCAGTGGGGTCTCTGCTGATGTATTTAATGTCGTAGAACAAAACGTGATCCGTCTCTTCAATGTGTCTCAACCACAGACCTTATTTCCAGCTATTTTCCAAAATCCTATGGAGAAATCCCATTGGCTCTGAGACGAGGGAACCGGTAGTGGTAAAATGCGAACTCACTTCCTGGTTTTAGGACTCGTCACTGCACCACTCTATTGGTACCAGTACAATGACGGTGTTACTAGCTGGAGTTGTAAAAAAGTAGTAGAAGTGGAAAAAGTAGTACAGCATAGTAGGAATAAGGATTGTACAAAGACACTATAATCTGTATTTTTGTCTGTTCAACCAACTTAATTATCTGTCTCTCTCTCTTTTATGTTTGTTTTATGAACTTTCTGAACCCAACCTCCCCTTAAACTGGGCGATCAGAAACTCAATTTTCCGTGAAACCTATGGCTGACACACACACACACACACACACACACCCACACACACACACACACACACACATACATACACACACACACACACACACACACACACACACACACACACATACACACACACACACACACACACACACACTCCCACACACACATACAGCGGATTGTATGGAGGAATAGAGCCATTGTGTGGAGCTGACAGTGACACCAATAGCAGCGATGGAGTGAGCCTTTCTTTCTCTGATTCACCTTCCTCTCAAGAAAACACACACACACACACACACACACATACACACACACACACACACACACACACACACACACTCACCTGTGTACACATACATGGATAAGTGGTTTAGCTTCATGGCCCCTAAACGATTTCAAGCTTCCATCCTTTTACCTTACACGCTCTTTGCTTCTTATTCTTTCTGGCAGAATTTTTTGACAGTAGGTGTCGGTAACTTCCTTCGCTTCAATTGTGTGTGTGTGTGTGTGTGTGTGTGTGTGTGTGTGTGTGTGTGTGTGTGTGTGTGTGTGTGTGTGTGTGTGTGTGTGTGTGTGTGTGTGTGTGTGTGTGTGTGTGTGTGTGTGTGTGTGTGTGTGTGTGTGTGTGTGTGTGTGTGTGTGTGTGTGTGTGTGTGTGTGTGTGTGTGTGTGTGTGTGTGTGTGTGTGTGTGTGTGTGTGTGTGTGTGTGTGTGTGTGTGTGTTACAGTAGGATTTAAGAGATATTTTGCCAACTTTCCCAACATTTATGTTATGGCTTTACATAAAAATCCCCTCTTAGCAACAGTCACCTTTTGTATGCACCCTAATAGCTAGATTTTATCCACAGTAAAGCTGAACTATAATTACTGGAACCGCCATGTGAAACCTGAGATCTTAGGCATGACTTGACATTTGATGATGGCTTTTCTGAAGCTCAATCTGGTTTCTTTTGGTGTTTTCCGTTTTGCTCCCAAACCACCGAGGTCATAGAAACATGCTGGGATCTGTGTCTGTGTTTCCAGAGTATGTACAAAAGTGTCTGGTAGAAAAAATGTAGTTAAGAGACTTTTTTTTTTAACAACTAACATTGCCAGTAACCCATTTTGTGTTGTTGTTTGGTATTTACTAGTTTAAACATATTCTACTATGTTAAAATAACACTGATACAACCAACTTTCTGACACATTTTGTAAAGGTCATAGAGTGCCACAGTGACGCGTCCTAAAACCCGGAAGTAAGCTTCTTCCGGTTCCCTCGACAAAAAAGCAAGCAATTTCTCCATAGGATTTTGGAAAATAGCTCGAAATAAGGACCATATGATCTCGAATCATAAATCTATCGATCATAAATCTATCGATTAGATTTATGATTTGAAAATGATAAAAGTAGGGTAGACATGTGGAGATTATCCGACTGAACAAAACGTGATCCGTCTCTTAAATGTGTGTCAACCACAGACCTTATTTCAACCTATTTTCCATTTTTACTGAGAGAAATAAGATTTGATCTTATGTCTTTTTAAGATAGCCTACAATGAATGGTGTCTAGCTTTTGCTCTAAATGAAATGTCTGAGCAGAAGTAAACATCTTTTGAATGATTATTGCAGCTCCCTGATCCTAATTGGACACTTAATTTGTGTTTTAACTTAAGGCAGGTTTGCTCTGAAGTAGTTGGCGGCTGTTTATGAGAGAAGTATGTTGTCTGTTAAATCTGACTGATTAGTGCAATTTACGTCAAACAGTTCTCACTTACACTTACTCTTCATACAAATGTTTGTTTGTTTATTCCTGTAGTTATAGTTACATGTAAACTCAACCAGCAATCCTCAAACACTGGATATATATTTATACTCTCATATTTTCTTCATCCTTTCTTCTGTTTTACACACAGCTACCCTGGGCTGGGGTCAAATATACACACCGCTTTATACTATTCTCTAACATATTAAATTGAGAAAATAATCAGCAAATTCATTATTAATGAAAAATATATATTATAATCAGGGGTGCACATCACTTTTTTGCCCTGGTTCTCAAAGGAGCACCTGGAGATGTTGCTTGGTGTGCATCCTTAAAATGAAATAAACCGTACCTTTTGAGGGGTTCTTGACTTTATGAACGGGGGGGGGGGGGGGAGGTGCGCTAGTGAGCACGCTCATGAACTGTTCGCCGGAGCCTCGCAGCGGGGTTACTGTGCGGAGTGCATAAAGCAGACCCTTCACGCGATAGCGAGGGATCGCAGATGCCGTCGTGTTCGCGGAAGGATACAAAAAATTAAACCTAAAGGGCTCACGAATTATACTTTGTAAAGTTTATGTGTGGGAAACCCTGCTATCTTACCAGTTCTTATGCAACTCTCAAATCTCTCTCTCTCTCTCTCTCTCTCTCTCTCTCTCTCTCTCTCTCTCTCTCTCTCTCTCTCTCTCTCTCTCTCTCTCTCTCTCTCTTTCTTAATTAAAGAGCAACACAAACAACTCATCTCGAAAACAATTCCACCAAGCATGAACATTATGATGTTTGTATAGTAGACATGGCATTAGTTTGTGTACCTGATTAATTCTACTCTTACTCTATGCAAGGAAATGGTCAAAGTAATCATTAGAGATTTCAAATTTTGGGTACATTTTAAGGTTTCTTATGATTTTTCTCTTTTTGTGAAGTTGCTGCTGGCTTTATCTTAAAAATAACTTAATTATTAGATAGCTTGAAAATGTAGTTAATCTAGAAACAAGGGATAGCTACTTTGGCCACATGACCTAGAAAGAACTAGAGTTGACTAGCAAAAACAAATAAAAGAAAGAAAATCATTTTATTTCTGTCCGACTTAATGCAAATCAGAGCAAAGCTTAAACACGTTAAGTTTAGACGTCATGTAACATCCAAAACATAATGTGGAAAAAAATTAATGTCTACCGTGACTTTAACTACTATATCAAAAACATGTGTGTATCCTCCACCTGTCAGACAGATATTGAAAACAGCTACAAAACATTTTGGCCTTGCATGCATTATAATTTGCTGTTTGAGGTTAGTGTGATTATTTTGCCTATTTCTAGTGCACTATTGTTTTATTGTTCGCCACATCCTGCTCCCTCTTCTGCCTCCCCTTGAGTATCATCAAAGTTTCATCCAACCAAAAAAACTGCCCACGGTTGGATAGCTTTATTTTGAACACATATCAGGTTAGTGAGTAGAGTCTGGTACTTTCCACTGTCTGTCATTTAAGATCAAGGGTAGATGCTGAGAAAAGAGGAGGTGCTTTTAAGGGTGAAAGACAACAAGAAGACGGTGTAAATGCAGGAGGCAATGTGTGTGCTAATAGACTACTTGTATGTGTCTTAATCTTTCAATTCTGTCCATTCAACTAAAGCTGCATTAAGCAATACCTTCTATAGTGAGACTGAATCGAATGACTTTCTGTATCGTGCAGTCTGCAGCGTGCAGACTCATCAAAGTAATACTTTTAGTTCACGGGCCTAAGTGAAACCTGACAAATGCATGAACTCTCACTACAGGAAGTGAACAATTGACTCACACAAAAGCCAGTTGTACACTTCCTGTTCAGCGTAAAATGGCGGAAAGGTGAAGTGGCTGAAGAAACGTCGCGCATTTAGAAAATCCAATGACATCGAGATATTTCTCTCAGGAGCTGAATTGAATTTACATTCAACATGTGGCCAAAAAGATGACTGCGAGTCCAGATTCCTCTGTTTCTGCTGAATGTGTAAGTAGTCAGTTGTTTGCTTAAAAGTTAGCTAAGAGTCAGAGTCTTTATGCCTCGTACTGTAATGGTAATTCATTGCTTAATGCAGCTTTAAGTTCATTTAGAGGTTTAACCAATTCATATTAAGACCGTGTGTTCTCAAAGATATTCAAACTGGTGCACTCATTTTTAATTAATGATAAATAAACATTCATCTTGGTAAATCCATACCATTATTTTTGTTTTGTGTGCACAGTTTTTAAACCATGTGAGCTAATTTATTATTTATGTGTCGATAATGTATATATTTTCAAAGCTACTGGTTGTTTTTTTACATAGCAAGTTTACACTGATTTCAACAACTTGGCTTGAATTGTTGACTTTAGTTGCTTACTGCTTTTATTAATTTTGTTCGAATGTTTTGTGTATTTTATGTTTCCTGCAATTATTAAGATTTATGGATGAAATGCTATAAACAGAAATGTCTTTTTTATCTTTCCAATCAAGTCACATCACTTTTCTTTTTTCAAACTTTTGTCCCAACATTACATGACATGTTACATGTTAGACGCTTTTATCCAAAGCGACTTACATACTCAATACTGGAGACAATCCCCACAGGAGCAATTTGGGGTGAAGTGTCTTGCCCAGGGACACAACGACATGCTGACTGCAGTGGGGTTTGAACCTGTGCTCCCCTGATCCAAACACCAACGCACTACCCACTGCGCCACACGCCTCCCAACATCTTTTCACACATGCAGCTTCTCTGCTATTTATTAGAACATGTATACATTTTTACACCGTTAAAACACACGTTAAGGAGACCTATAGTATCTACTGCAATCGCTGTAAAAAAGTGCAGTGTTAAAAACACACAGCTAAAGGTCTGCAGTGTCAACTATATGGTAAATGGACTGTACTTATATATATAGCGCTTTATCCAGTCTTTAAGACCCCTCAAAGCGCTTTTACACACTACATGTCATTCACCCATTCACACCCATTCATACAGAGCAGTGTACTTTACTCTAGGACCTAACATTCACACACCGTTGGCCATGCCATCGGGAGCAACTCAGGGTTTAGTATCTTGCCCAAGGATACATCGACATGTTGACTGCATGGGCTGGGATCGAACCCACAACCTTCTGGTTGAAAGACGACCGCACTCCCTCGCAGCCACAGTCGCCCCAATATGCAGACTTTAGACATTAAAACACAGCTGTATTTAAGAGGTTTACCCTGCTTTCATTATATTGGTTGATTCAGTAGCAAAACAAATGGCCTTATACATGCACATGGCTATTTGCAACTATTGAACAAAAGGGCAAACGTCAGTACAAAATATACAGTTGTATCCAGTGCTGTGTTTTGGGACTAAAAACATCCGCATATGTATCTAAATTGTGCGCCTGTTTAACAACACAGTGTTAAAAGCGTGTGTTGGTGTCGTTAAGTTTATCCCGAGGCTCTTTTCGTCACCTTTTGTGTTCTCTGCCTTTTTACAGGCCTTCTCACCTGCTCATTACAGCCTTTGTGGGCTTGTTAGCGCAGCTACCGTTAGCGCAGCCTTTGAGCTTGACTTTCACCCCGGCTCTGCGCTTTCTATTACATCAATAAAATCTGTCATCGACACACACACAGAAGAAAATCCTGCTGGCCTTTCAGAGCGGAAACACGATCAGAGTTTAGCATCATGAAAGCTAGTGAGCTAATGAATAAACCATTGAATTAGAGACAGGAGATTGTTAGAGTGCATAATTAAACAAACCGCGTCGCGTAATTACAACATTTCTGTTTGAAAAGTATGACATCTTAAAAGCTTTTTTTGATTTTCAAAGATGATTATTTCTAAGATTAATTAACTTTATATTTAATTTCAGGATAATTTAAGAGTTTCTCCCACATGAATCATTAGCCCTGATAACTACACTCCCCATCTCATCTCATAAGAGTGTGTGTTTGTGTGTGTGTTAATGGGAGCTGTTGGCGTTTATTATACTGATCCAACGCAGACACACTCTGCTGGGCGTACCTGCTCTGCATTGTACTAACAAGGGCAGACTATTAAGTATGCGCTTGTACTGCAGTAGCTCTTTGATTCGGTGTGTTTGCACAAGTTTTATGTGTGTGTAAGGCCTGTAAATGTGTGTGTGTACGGTTATTATTCCTTTGATGAGTCCAGACGAGGGCCAGCAGCAGTTTTCTCAGACCTAGACTGTGCTCCGTCTGTTTCCCAGGAGATGGCGACCTCTGACCCCTGTGCAAACGCACCCCCCACCCCGCCTGAGGACTCTGCGCCCTCCCCCTCGCCTCGCAAGAAGCGCGGGCGTCGGAAACTAGAGCAAACCGAGAAGAATAAGGGTATAGATTTTATACAAAGTCATATCATTCCTAAAATAATATGGCTTTGCCCGTTTATGCAGTAATCAAGATGTCCATTTTTTTTACACAACAGCTAAGGATATGAAAAGTTACAAACATGAAGTGTCTTCTTTATACGAAGTAATGTCTTCAAGAGGACTTTACGTGACATTTTAATTGTGTAAATAACTTCCAGATTGCAGTGTTTGAGGGCATTTTCGACTTTAAATATGGATGCCGGGGGAAAGTGATGAAAACCATGATCCTCATTAAACCTCTTGTTAAATCTGTACAAATGGGCCATTTCCTGTATAGTTCCTCCTCCTGCAGACGAGCCAGACGACAGAAACTGCGACTCCCCTGGAGAGGTAAGAAAACTACTCTGCTTACGAAAAATTATTATATTATAGTACAAGCTGAATTAAAAGAATGCATATAACAAGTGTTTTGTATGTGTGTGTGTGTGTGTGTGTGTGTGTGTGTGTGTGTGTGTGCAGGTTGAGGCTGGCAGGCTGCGGAGGAGGCCGGTCCCCAGAGTGACTTTCCAGGCTGGAGATCCGTACTACATCAGCAGGAGACGGAAAGAAGAATTGCTGAGCCGCTGGAAGATGGAGGTGGGAAAGAAACATGTCTCTGTCAATTAATACGACAGGAACAAGGAGGCTTTTTTTTTCTTCCAGGAAGCCAAATAAGAATGAAACGCCTCAAGTTAACACCTAAATCATAATAAACTGGGCTTGATTGAAAAGGATGATGGAGGCTACATGTTAATATCTTTGTTTACCTCACTGACTAGCTTTTCAGTTGGATCCATAGCTGCATATTGTTAAACATCCAAAATGCAGTATAGGTCAAATAACAGGGATTTACAACAGATGCTTAGTATTGGGTGATATCTTAAGAAATGTGTTAAAAAAACTTGATATATCTTGGTTTTTTTGTGTTAAATGTTCTATTTACTCCAATAAAAAGAAAGAGGGGATCATACAAATTAATTCCTGGAGATGTTTTGTACTATTTATACACTTATGTATACTATACTTATGTATATACTATTATGTAATACCATTAATTGATATTACACTACTGTGCTGCAACATGTTAACATGGAAATTGAATGTGTTTGAGTTCATATCTGTAGATGCAAGAAAGTGTGTGTATGAAGAAAAACGTGAAAGTGAAATGAGTGAGAGAGACAGGATGTGTGTGTGGTCATGAGAGAGAAAGTCATTCAGGTTGATTGACAGGCAGTGCTGGCTAGAACACATTGATATGAAGGAGTGTGTGAAGTAGGTTATGAGTGTGTGAGAGGAAGAGACACGGCAGTTTCCTCTTTGTCTTGTTTGAACTTGTCCTCTTTCAGTGTGTGTTGGATGGACATAAATATTATCATAATGAACAAAAATGTGTGTGTGTGTGTGTGTGTGTGTGTGTGTGTGTGTGTGTGTGTGTGTGTGTGTGTGTGTGTGTGTGTGTGTGTGTGTGTGTGTGTGTGTGTGTGTGTGTGTGTGTGTGTGTGTGTGTGTGTGTGTGTGTGTGTGTGTGTGTGTGTGTGTGTGTGTGTGTGTGTGTGTGTGTGTGTGTGTGTGTGTGTGTGTGTGTGTGTTGAATTCAGTGACAAAGGTTAACCAGCTCCAGGTTTGTGCCTGAGTGTGTGTGTTTGCTCCGTCAGTTGAATTGCAGCCAGCTGTTAACATCAGCATCCCATCTCTCCGCTGCCTGAAGCAAATCTGCTCACCTCTGTAAAGCCTTCTCCAATTTTGGGATTTAAAAAAAAAGATCTGGCATCTTTGCACTTCAGGTCTTAAGTTACAGCCAACAATATATACTGGGGAGTACTGAGGGTGCAGTGGGTATATTAGGGGGGTCTTTTATTTCTCCCTCACAAAGAAAAACACTGACTTAACCTAATTTCGCGCTGATTTAATTTAGCAAGTCACACGCTACACACTACACACACACGCTGCACACACACTCATCTGTGACCTTGTTTTCACCTCTAACCACACGGCGTAAAGTGCAGAACCGCAGTGTTAGTCTCTGAAAAAAATATCTGAATGTTTCTTACATTAGATCTGATCAATGACAAACCAAAGAATCACTAACAACGGACCTTTTAAAAAATATGATTACATTGAGTGTTTTTCACCAAAATACATCTTTTGTATCCTTGTTAAAGGGGCTCTATTAACTTATATGAGTTTTCCATTTCCTGTTATATAGGTTTTTGTGCATGTAAATGTCTGCAAAGGATAAAAATCCCCCCTTCCTGAAACGCCTCACCAGTGTTACATAGTGACATCACTATGTAACACTGACGATTCTATTGGCTAGCACTCCAACACATTGTACGTGACAGGCTTAGGGGCGGGACATCTCTAAGTGGTTGACCAATCACAACAGAGCTGACCAGCTAACCAATTAGAGCAGACTGGGCTCTGGTTTCAGACAGAGGGTGAAAAGAGGTGCTGCAGCACAGGCAGTATGAGACAAATAAAGAGCTTTTTGAACATTAAAGCATGGAGACATGTCATAGTAGAGACACTAAATACAAATATGAACCTGAACATTATCATTATTTCATTTTAAAGTATCACGGTTATCCTTCAACACCAATATACACTCAGTCATCTTTAGTTTCTTCTTCTTTCTGTTACTCTAAACTATCTCACGTGACAGTAGTGTGTACCTCTTTGTATGCACGCCTGTGTGTGTATGCGAGGTCTTGACCCTAACACATCCTATCGCCTTGTCAACTCTGAGGCTTACCTAACCTTTGACCTCAGTGCACGTACACACCCCTTTTACACACACATGTAAACATTAGCCTGGATTTGTGTGTGTGTCATCATCACCCTTAAACCCCCGAGGCTACCAGACATAACTCTACACCACTGCTCGATATATGTGTGTGTGTGTGTGAGTGTGTGTGTGTGTGAGTGTGTTGAAGCTCACCTAAACATCTGTTAGGTGAAGGAGCCAGTAAATCACACACTTCACTGCTGTGGCCAATCAGCAGAGAGGGAGAGGGTGAAGAAAGCTCGAGGGCGAGTTTAGCGGAGGAGACACACACACACACACACACACACACACACACACACACACACCCACACACACACACACACACACCCACACACACACACACACACAAAGAGGATGAGTAGGAGGATGTGAGAGAAAGAGAGACAGATGAAGAAAATGACGGAGAGAAAGAGAGCTAGGGAGGAAGGGCTGCAGAGCTACCATGTCCGGCATGTAAGTTTATTTTTCTATTTGATGTGAAGCAGAGAATGAAATGGAGTGTGTGAGGTGATGTTGTTTTTTAAAATAGGAAGTATTGCAATATGTTTCTACTATCAAGAATTTATTTTCATGGCAAGGTTGTTATATGTCTGGTGTTAAATTACGTTTTTTCTTGTTTTGTGGGGGCATCATGCCAAGTGCTTAAACAAATGGGAGATATCAGTTGTGAAACATCCGAAAAACTGGACTGAACCGAGGCAACATTTGCTTACTTTCTGTTTGTTTGTTTGGTGGAAGATTGTAGCTCAGATAAAAGAAGTGAAAAGTGTCTCCCACTTTTCCACTGGCACCAAAGACGTGCAATTTAAACCATCTAACACTGCTGTGACAAAATGCCATGCCCAAATATATCAGCTAATAACTCAGGACGTCTGAATGCTGAATTCACAATTGTTTTATTTCAAATTTCATTGGATGGAACAATGTACAGCAAACACAGTGTAGGGCAATAGTTTCCAAGCTTTTTGGCAAATCAAAACAAAACAACTTCCACTTGTGACCCCTCTTCATCAATGCATTCAGTATGTTTACCAGCTGTGACTGCTTCAACAGAAGACCACTTTTAAAGCCCCAAAATCAAAATTGTTCAGTTATTTACAAGAAAACAGTTGATAGAGGGAAGATTAATTCATCAATGCATGTATTTTCATAGTTCTAGCAGTCTGTGAAAGCTCAACACCAAACCACTTAATTATTAAGCTGCATTGTTTACATTAGGACAAGAAGCCATTTTTGTCTATTGGCTTTTTTGTTTGTGTGTGTTTCAATTAGCTTAATCACTAAAAAAGCGATCGATAGCGGTGTTAACAATTGTAAAACATCACCAAGCCCCTTATTTATTTTGCTGCAGGGTTAACATCCGAGTAAGTATCGATCTTAAGCTAGGTTTTTTTCTGTTACTTGTTTGTCGGTTCAAGAAAAAGGTTTCCAAATATGTTAATAAATGGAAACAACAATTATTACAGCCGTGTTATCAGGCTTGGTTTTGTCCTTAAAAAAGACACATACACACATTTTCACATCACATTATGTAATTGCCAGTTTGAAATACTCCCAATTGAGAGGCATAAAATGGCTTACTGTTTATGATTAGAAATGACACCAAATCATTACACAAAATTCAGGCTTAACATGTTCGTCTTGTTCTTAAAAAAAATCCTCAGAGGGATGTTGTTTGGTCCATTTAATTATAAAAGATCCCCAGAGAGCGTTATGGAAATCCACTGATTGTATTCCTTTAACGTGTCCCACGGCTACGATCGATGCTAATGAAAGAGCAGTGACTTGTTGTCTATTGAAAAAGAGAGAGAAGGTCTTAACTGTGCTCTTATTGTGCTGTGTGTGTGTGTGTGTGTGTGTGTGTGTGTGTGTGTGTGTGTGTGTGTGTGTGTGTGTGTGTGTGTGTGTGTGTGTGTGTGTGTGTTGTGTGTGTGTGTGTGTGTGTGTGTGTGTGTGTGTGTGTGTGTGTGTGTGTGGAGCAATGTCGGGTTCATCCCCAGGTCTGGGTCAGTCACGCTCGTAAAGAGGGGAGTGGTTTCAAGAAATGGCTCATTTGTGAGGTCGTGGGGTGAGGGGTCAGAGGTAAAGGGGGCGGCGGCGTTAAGAGTGAAAACACTGACCAGGGCGAGGAGTTCGACAAAGTTCAAAGTCGTAACTCACAACATTACAACCTCTCTCCGTCTCTTTGCCCCCTGCTGTGCTCATTTGTCCCTCACATGCCGCTGTTTTATTCCTGCAGGCTTTGATTTTCTGTTACAACACCAACATGTTCAATAAATCTCTTTTATTTTTACCATATTTTTTTATCTATTTCAACCAACAAAACCTCCTAATATATTTACATGTCTCATTCAATCTTATGCCTGCACAACATCTGCTTTTTAGTGCTGGTGTGGTACTAGTTGCCGTTAATACCCGCTGATTTTATTTGCGATACAGATATATATCTATTATAGCAATCGTAGCCTTTTTACAAATCGATTTGCAACTAACAGTACAGTACATTTGCATATAGAGTGATGTAATGATGATGTACTTTTGTAAGCCAACCTGGAAGTTAGCATTGCTCTGACTCCTTTAATCAAAAGGCAATGAGATTTTTCTAATTGATTTTGGATTATTGCAGAACAATAGCTCAGTTTTGTGATACTATCATTTAAAATGCTGGTTGGTTGGAGTGTCGTTAAGTCAGTACTAGAATACGTTACATTTTTCATGCTATGGACATGACAGAAGTTTTGTAGTTGGCAGTATCTGATAACGGTGGAGCATTGTTTCCCCGTAGTTTTTGGCGTTATGTCTATTTGATTTTGTCAGTCTTTATCAAAGACACTTGATTCAAGTTGGCAGCAAACCTTTGTGCGTGCTAATACTGTTGATCTTTGATGTTACACCTTATTACAGTAGGTCTGACTTTTTCCCTGTGTGCACTTTTGTTGATATGTGTGAACCACAATCTTTATTTATTGCAAATCAATTGTTGTTACATATTATACCTGAGACTTATTACCCACACCACAGCAGCCTGTATTTAGCCGCTAAATAGTATGAACAGGTAGCAAACATAGCATTCATAAAAAACATGTTATAGAATTGAGCCTTGGGAGAAGATGTTCTGTTCAACCCAGAAAACCTTCAGCATTGTGACACAAGAGTTGTAGCCTTGTGTGCGGAGCTGCAGAGTGAAAATCTTCCAATTAAAATGCTGTCAAGTGGCCTCGTAGGTAGGTTAGTAGGTTAAATCTCATTCGTTCTCCGGCTCAATTTACAGAGTACTCAGGGAATATCTCAGAAATCTTTTAGCAATTTCAAAAAGACTCAAAAACCTACAGTTCGTAATAGACACTTTTTCTGCATTTCAAATGGTGTTATTCACACTGTAAAATGCTCTATTTTTGGCAGTATAAATACAATCAGATATAAGTAATGGATGCTGCATGCTGTTCTGTTTTTTGGTTCCCCTCTTCGAAAGCATGAAGCTGACCCTCAGAGAGTTGCTTTCACAGAAACCTGAGCGTATAAATACAGATTTGTCTGTCATCGGTGAATCATCTGCAGCCCTGAACGCAGCAAAGCTTCCTGGTGTGTTTCAATCAGCTGATGTTGCCAGGCAACAAACACAGTTTCATCCTGTTGGCAGGACTCTGTGGCAGATATCTGCTTGCAACACGAGTCCAAGTCTTAATGACATGATCCGGTCCAGATGCTGTCAGAAATGATCCCATTTCCTTCACAACAAGAACAAAAGTGTGGGTGAGATAAAGTAAAGCTCAAATGATTTCTGCAGGAAACTACTTATGGTTGCAATAAGGAATAGTTACAGCAATATAGTAATCAATGCAATAACGTGATACAACTTAAAGGGGACCTATCATGCAAAATGCACTTTTTCATGTCTTTTATACATAAAGATGTGTCCCCGGTGTGTCAGGGAACTCACGCAGCGTCAGAAAATAAAGCCCTCTCTCTTTTCCTCCGTACCCAAATCTCTAAAAACGGGGCTACAACGGAGCTGATCCAGATTTGCGTCCGATATGACGTAATATCGGAAATGTAGGCTGGCTTTCCACCCACGGCCCTATCAGAAACGTTGCTATCAGAAACAATACCCGACTGTTTTGGACGTAATATGGTCAGTGTTTACATTAGCATCGCTAACACTCAGAGCTAACCTGTACTGAAGAGCATGTGTGTGAAGAAGCAGGAAATAAAAAGGAACTCACCTTGTGGTATAACCGGCAAGAGAGAAAGCCTTTGAGCTCCATACTGTTTCAGAAATAATCCTTGATAATCCATGATATGGCGTTTCATCACGGCAGTATTTAGTTTAGACAGTAGCTGCCGGGTCCCGCATGAGCTCAGCCCCCTCCTTTTTTAAACGCTTTATACCCCAAATCAGCACTTTTGAAACAGGAAGTGAAATAGAGGGATATGAAGCATGGCTAGAATGGGTGATCTGTTTGGTATTTTGAGCAAAACACTTCATAGACATGTTTCTTATATATTTTTATATATCTGAGACCTATGCTATTTCCTAAAAATAGCATGATAGGTGACCTTTAAAGTAGTCTAGCCATTCAAGAAAAAAAGCCCAACAAATATTCTTAAACTGAGATTTTCATACATGTTGTACAGTTGCGTAGATTGCACAGAAGATAATATACTGTTGAGTCGTTTCGATTGTGGCTCATAATAAGCGTGTTATTCTGTAACATCATCCATCAAATAGTTTTGCATTAAATATACAACATTTCCCTTTGTGCATAGGGTTGTAAATGGAAGTGGATTATTGGGATTTAAGCCTTTGCAGACCATTTACATGCACAAAAACCTATGCAACACAATACAGAGTAAAGGGAAAACTCAAAAGAGCATAATAGGTCCTACTATCTCAGCTTGTTCTGCTGTCACTACCATTACTTATATGACTGTTGTTGTTGCTCCTTCTCGTATATCATATTACTACTACAGCTATTTTAAAGCCACATATATTATTACAACCTCTAGCACATTTACTACAGCTATCATTACCTCCACTACTGCTTTAGCTGGCAGTTGAGAGATTTCTTTAGCCAACACACACAGAGAAGCTGGCAAAGAACAATGTGTCTGTGTGTGTGTGTCTATAATAGTTAAACTAAGAGTTATTTATTTACATTCACACCCGGATTTTCCGCATTCTACACATTCACGCGACCATATGCAGGTGAGACGAGAGCAGGGTTGAAAGTGAAATAGAGGGATATGAGGCATGGCTAGAATGGGTGATCTTTTTGGTATTTGGAGCAAAACACTTTCTAGACATGTTTTTTATATATTTGTATATATCTGAGACCTATGCTATTGCCTAAAAATAGCATGATAGGTCCACTTTAAATAAGCCCTACGAAGGCCTTGCATGTATTTTGATTTAAATCCATATTTGAAATGGTCAATACATTATTACCTGCATTGTGTCAGACAAGGCTGTGTACATATATATTTTAATATTCAGTATGCATTATGTCAAGTATACTTCATATTGTCATGTTTTAAATACACTGCATACTCACAACATGCTCATTGTGTGAAGTATTGAGTACATATACACTATTTAAGTTGTGGGAAAAAAGTCCTGACTTCTCATCAGGCATCCCAGATGTTTTAGAAACTAGTGACGACATGTGGAGTTTCCCTTACAGTGCACGTTGGTGTGTGTGTGTGTGTGTGTGTGTGTCAGTGTGTTTGAGTGTAAGGTCTGTCTACGATCCGTGTAACAGGCTGATTAGGGTTTTATGAGGTTAGAGGTCAACAGGAGCGGGAGGAAGAGTGAACTTGTGACCTCGGTGTCAAACAGAGGAGAAACTGTCCTGACCCGACACTCTCACGTTTACTGTCTCACTTCCACTTGAATTTATGTCGTCATCCCTCCTCCTCTTCTTCTTCCTTTCTGTGATGTTTGGGAATTGTTTCACACATTTATTAGATTATATTTGGGTTTTGTGGAGTGGAAACCAAGTTGTTTCCTGCAGTTAAAAGGAGAAGAAGGTCATGGAAATGCTGTGCAGGAGTCGTGGGATTTTTTTTTTAAACCTGGGCCACAGTGAGATTCTTGCTTTCTAAGGAATGAGGTTGTGATTATTTTTTTAAAGTTGTCTCATCTGAAACCGAGCGAACACAGCTGCTGTTTTCTTTCGTAATAGACTCTCCAGATATTGCTTGTCAATCAAACAAATAATAATAGTTAAGTGACTTTCAGCTTTGATTCCTGGTGGCTATACAGGGTGTCTGTGGGGTCTTAAAAAGTATTAAAAGTTGATAAATCAATTTAGCGAAAATTAAGGCTATTAAAAAGTATTAAACGGTATTTTCCAAGGTATTACATTTTGTAGCTTGTTTTCAATAAGTATATAAATTGTCCAAAGAGGTTGTATTCTACAGTCTGCCTGAATGTAATCATTGCGTAGGTGTGTAGTGTGATTCTGTGTAGTTTATTTATGGCATCCCGTTGGATGTGACGTCATCTGAACAGGACATCGCACGCTCACTGCTTGATAGCGCGCGAAGCTCCGTTTACGCCGGTTGTTAAACAACATCGTTATGGGGAAATGCAAGTTTGCGTCCAAATGGTTGGAAGATAAGGAGGAAGGACAATCAATACTGTATATAGTAAATGTGAGGTAAAGTGTGTCGCCAATGTAACCGGTTAAAACTCGAAGTGGCGATGAGGTCTTAAAATGTATGGAAAGGGTCTTAAAAAAGGTCTTAAAAGGTCTTGCATTTGACTTCAGGATTCCTGCATAAACCCTTATTGTTGTACTGAATGTATGCACAATTTAATAGCATGTGTACTTGAACTTTTATTCTACTTTATACTTGTACTTTGCTATATTTTATAGAGAAAATATAGAATTATCACTCCACTATAGTTCGATCACAGCTATAGGAATATTACACACAAAACATTTGATCAATAGCTCCACCTTAACCACAGCAAACAAGAAAATGCTTTATACACAGCGATGTCAGTAATATAATATAACACTCTTACAGGGGGTGATTATGTTGCCTTTACTTTTGATACTTTAAATAAATAGTCTGACAATTTGGGAAATACACTCAGTCAGTTTCTTACAGCTTCATATTCTGATATCTTCCCGCCATCTTCACTGTGAGGGAGTTGAGCAGGAAAATTGTGTGTGAATGCTTTATTATATTACATCTTGTTTATTTAATCCGTACAAAAACCGAAGTGTAAAAGCGAAAAGATTCATATTATAAGTTATTGAGCTTTAGAGGTTTTGATAGGCTGACTTTGTTAACTTTGGAAAGAGCCATGTTAGCTTTTTCCCAGTCCTTATGCTAAGATAAGCTAACCTGCTTCTGTTTGTAGCTTTGAGTGGCATACATTTTCTCATAATACTCTACAACAGAAAGACAATAAGTGTATTTTCCAAACTATTCCCCACAGTACATTCCGTTTTTTTTAATACCTTTGTACTTAATGCAGGACTTTTGCTTATAATGGAGTATTTTTATAGAGTAACTTTGCTTTTTCTTGAGTAAAATACTTCTCTCTCTTTGTACATAAAAGACAACATCAGCTTTGTAGCGTTATTGCAGTGTGGCACTATTGTTTCTGGCTTCTCTCTCTGTAAACATGCTCCACTTTGAATTCCCTCTGTATTTTATTCCTCAGTTTTATAATATAATCCCTCCCTCTCTCTTTTCTGCCTCTCCTGAACCCGTTGAACTGCCTCCCGCCGCACCCTTTCTCCCCACTCACTTCCTGTTTAGAGGAACACTTAAAGGATTGTTCCTGCAGCCGGGGGCAACGAGGCCTTGATGTAGAGCAGCCACCATCAGCTGGAAGCAGCCACATAAAACTACAATTATACAGGACCTCAAAAAACTGTGTCTGTGCATGCACACCAACATGAATAAAGCAAAAAGCTTATGAGAGATGAGAGACTTTAAGGAAGCACGCATGAGGAGACAATGCCTTTTGACACATTGAAGCTGGTATAATAGGTTTAACAAACAACAGTTGTGTGTTGCACTGTTGGAGGAGCCTGTGACCTAAGATTTTCATTGTCATAACTACACTGTAGCTATGTTCGTATGACCAATACAAGCCTTGAACCTTGAAGTGTTAAGTGTTGAAACTTTGCCTGTAACT
The DNA here is from genome assembly GCF_902827165.1 of Trematomus bernacchii. Lineage (NCBI taxonomy): Eukaryota > Metazoa > Chordata > Actinopteri > Perciformes > Nototheniidae > Trematomus > Trematomus bernacchii. Next base: position 1,278,877 of record NW_022987662.1, on the reverse strand, counting down.
CATCTTTAACACATGTATATTGGATGATAAATTGCCTCTTATATACAGGGTGTCTGCGGGGTCTTAAAAAGTATTAAAAGTTGATAAATCAATTTAGCGATAATTAAGGCTATTAAAAAGTATTAAACGGCATTTTCCAAGGTATTACATTGTTTTCAATAAGTATATAAATTGTCCAAAGAGGTTGTATTCTACAGTTTGCCTGAATGTAATCATTGCGTAGGTGTGTAGTGTGATTCTGTGTAGTTTATTTATGGCATCCCGTTGGATGTGACGTCATCTGAACAGGACATCGCACGCTCACTGCTTGATAGCGCGCGAAGGTCCGTTTACGCCGGTTGTTAAACAACATCGTTATGGGGAAATGCAAGTCTGCGTCCAAATGGTTGGAAGATAAGGAGGAAGGACAATCAATACTGTATAAAGTAAATGTGAGGTAAAGTGTGTCGCCAATGTAACCGGTTAAAACTCGAAGTGGCGATGAGGTCTTAAAATGTATGGAAAGGGTCTTAAAAAAGGTCTTAAAAGGTATTACATTTGACTTCAGGATTCCTGCATATACCCTGTATATAAAAACATACCTCAAGTTTATTTATTCAAATAGCACATTTCATTCAAACATGCATTCCCAAAGTGCTTCAAGATAAAACAATAAATAACATTATGCAAGACTAAAAGTTAATGGATTGATTTCCAAATCTTCACACATTTTAAGCTTATGTTAATATTTGTTATTAAATGTGGCCATAACAGATCCTTAATTTATATATATATATATTTTGTAATCTAAATGAGTGTATATGTGACCGGCCTAACATATGTATCTATTATATAAACTGAGATAAACATATCCACTTTGTAAAATTCAAAAATTAAATAAGATGTGTGTGATCTTCCGTTACAGGCGGAGCGTCGGGCGTACATAGAGGCAGAGATGAACATAATGGACGCCCAATCAGAAGCCATCTTTCAGAAAGAGGAGGGGCCATCAAGCCCGGCCCCGCCCCCTTCACAACAACACATCGCCCCTGCCTCGCCAACAGTTGCCGTGACGCCAGAGCCCGGCAACAGGGTGGAGCGGGCCACGCCTCGAGAGGTGGAGTACCAGGTGAGAGATTAATATTAATAAATATTCATACAGGACTTTTTAAACTAAATACTGTACGTCCCCAATTAGGACATGGAACATATTACAACAATATAAGATGCATATGAACATGTTACAATAATATTAAAATGCATAAGAGTTAGCCGGATACAAAATAAAAATGTCTAAACATTCGTGTCCCACAATATTTAATTTAATATAAAATGTATGAATTAGTGCCGCCAAGTTGTCATCATGTGCACACAAGAAGAAAAATAAACCGTTTCATAAAAATAACATTTTTTTTCACTGCTTTACTTTAATTGATAACAGCATAATTATACATCTGGAAATTGTATAGCACTTCTTTAAAACAATATTTACAAAGTGGTTTAAATACAATAAAACCCAGAGGCAGCAACAATACATAAGGTCATCAGAAGGAAAACATGTGCAACTTAACACACGATAAACAAAGATTAAAATAAGAGTGATTCACATAAAACCCTTTTCATAACATTGCTTTTAAGGTGTGTTCAAATCAACTGTGAAGACATTGAAAACTTTCAAGGCTAAGAAATGTTAGATTTAACACTTTGTATGAGATCGTGCTAAAGTGCTTAACCCATAAGGACCCTCGGTGACACACCCTGAACAGTCTGGTGGGTCATGGGCCAGGTCATGTGACTTTGTGTTCCCATGACAACATGTCCAAGATGTGCCAGACTAACACATGTGACCAAACTAGCTACTTTTCAAAAGCTTTTTTGTTTGTTGCTAAAGGTAAAATTCAAGCCATTTAAGAATTGAAATGCTTACATAACATGTCCTTTATTACATTTAACCTGTTGTGGAAACATTTCTTGATCCAATTGATATGAAACAAATGAGATAAATATCGCTGAGTCACATCGGGACTTTAACCCTAAACTTTCACAGTAAACCCGGAGTGACATATATGCACAATTAGAAATATGATTATGATCTGCTCAGTTCATTTAGCTGATTCAATTATATTTAGTTAATATATTCTTTATTCTTCAATTCAAAGAATGTTCAAACTCATTTAAACCAACAAATCATCCTCGTTAATGAAGTTATATATAAGAGTTACTTTACCATTAAAGCCCAATGTCACATATATGCCACATTTCAGATATTTAACACTAGTGGGGGTTCTTGTCAGAAATGTGTTCTAGGTGGTCTATTTAGTCTAAATTATGTTCCCCTTAATTTTCCCCAAAGTAGAAATGGGTCCGGGTTCTTATGGGTTAATATCCGCTTTGTGTTTGTTCTGAAACTTTTCAAATACTAAATAAATATTTTTTACAAGGTCGAAAATGACAAAATGTATTAAAAGCTAAACCTTTTAGTCTGGGTTCCTTTATAACATGTCAGGCTTTTATAATGAATTTTCCAAACAAGCTTTGAAATAAACATTTCCTTTATTTTATTAAACAGACTCTAACATTCAGTGTACATTTTAATACTAGTTGAACATAACATTTTTACATTTGTATGTGTTTTTATATGTTAGTTATTGTGCTTTTTATCATATTTTTAATTATTGTTTTATTATTTTACTCCCATTGTGTTATTTTGTATTGTATTTATTCCCTGTACAGCACTTTGGTCAACTGAGGTTGTTTTAAATGTGCTATATAAATAAACAATGATTGAGATTGAGATAAATAGTTTTCGTATGTCGCAGTGTTGGAACTGTCTTCACTGAAACCATACTTTAGATTTGAGTCTATAATTATGTATACTAGAGAATGCTACCTACTGTATAGTATCTTATATCACGAGTTCTGGTTTGAACTGGTCTTGTGTTCTGCGCTGACAGGACGGCCGGGGTTTTGGAATCGGTGTCTTGGTGTTCGGGAAGCTGCGGGGTTTCTCCTGGTGGCCCGGCAGGATCGTGTCCTGGTGGATGAGCGGCCGGAGCAGAGCTGCAGACGGCACTCGCTGGGTCATGTGGTTCGGAGACGGAAAGTTCTCTGTGGTGAGGAAACCCTTGGAATAAAATGATTTGATTACTGGTGCACAGTGGGGTTTAATCCCCAGTAGAATCACATTTCAAGTTCTTCCACAAAGAGAAACAGAATATGTTTGTTATAGCTAAAATGCCAAATGCCAAAGCTTAATGTCTTCACCACCCTGAGCTCCACTTTTCTAATTTAATGCTTTTATAGACACCAGAAAACACTTTCAGTCAAAGCATTCTAATGTTTGTTTTAATTCAACGCTACATCGTTTTTGATCAGAAACAAGATTACCTCGATTTTATTTTGTGTGATTTATTCTAATATCTAATTTATTTATTCTGATATCTAATGTGATTTTATAAAACGGACAAGTCAAAGCAAGCAATCTGATTGGTTCTTAGCCGTGATATAATGAGCGTATATCACGGGTAGAATTGTAGTTACTTTTCACAAGTCAGTATCCCTCCGCGTCTGAGAAACGCTACAACTGTTACAACTGTTACATTACGTCCGTTACGAAACTAACTAACTAACAAAGCTCAAGATGGTAACATGTAAGGGATAATGTGCAGCAAGGACTTATTGACCGTTGTTAAGAACGCTCACATCTGCAGAAAGAAGTCCGGTCGATTTAACTGTATACAGTTGGGCTGGGACAAGAAAACAGTGGAGAAGTAACGGGGTTTCTGCCCCGTTACTTCTCCACTTCGCGTCGGGCCGAACCACGCCCCTGTGATATAATGACCACATACCACGGCCTGTCGTGAGCTATTGCTTAATTAGAAACCATAAGTCAGATACTCCTAAAGAATTTGTTATGATACTGGTTAAAATGTCTCTGCTTTTTATTTAGTTATAGTTTATACTAGTTCCATATGTTCTCCTATTTTAAATCTTATTTTAATTCCTCTTACTTACCTAAAGTCCCGTGCCTTGATGAGACATCTTTCCTTAAAATACATATTGTTACCGATGCAAACAAAATGACCTTAGTGAAGGATTTCCAGGACCTCATGATGTGTTTGTTTTGCAGGTGTGTGTGGAAAAGCTCATGCTTCTGAGCTCCTTCTCATCTGCCTTCCACCAACCCTCCTACAACAAACAGTCCATGTACCGGAAAGCCATTTTCGAGGCTCTGCAGGTAAAAAATCTACATTTTAACTCCATTTCAGGGTTATTTCTGAAGTCTGGTTTGAGATAAATCATGTAGCTCAGGGTGTCCACGGGGTCTTAAAAAGTATTAAAAGTTGATCAATCAATTTAGCGAAAATGAAGGCTATTAAAAATTATTAAACTGCATTTTCCAAGGTATTACATTTTGTAGCTGGTTTTCAATAAGTATATCAATTGTCCAAAGAGGTTGTATTCTACAGTCTGCCTGAATGTAATCATTGCGTAGGTGTGTAGTGTGATTATGTGTAGTTTATTTATGGCATCCCGTTGGATTTGACGTCATCTGAACAGGACATCGCACGCTCACTGCTTGATAGCGCGCGAAGGCCCGTTTACGCCGGTTGTTAAACAACATCGTTATGGGGAAATGCAAGTTTGCGTCCAAATGGTTGGAAGATAAGGAGGAAGGACAATCAATACTGTATATAGTAGGGCTGTGCAATTAATCGTATTTTAATCGCAATTACGATTTTGGCCTGCCACAATTACGAAAACAACATAATCGAAAAAAACAATTATTTTGCTTTGCTAGGTTGTGACAGTGCAACATATTTGATCTAATTAATTTTGGTCTCATTTATTTGTATTTATCATATTTATATGTGTTTAGTAGCTTGTGGAAGTGCGCTCCAAAATATTTGTTGATCTTGTTTATTGGTATTTATTATTTTGATATTATTTTTTTTGTATTGGTTTTTCAGTTGAATTATACGGTCAGGGTAATCAACAGTTAAAAAGATACTGTTTAAATTATTATTTGTATTTGTTTTAAAGTTCAATAAATAGATTTTTTCAAAGTCAATGAATAATCGTATTTAATAATCGTGATATCAATTATTGACCCAAATAATCGTGATTATGATTTTTGCCATAATCGCACAGCCCTAGTATACAGTCAATGTGAGGTAAAGTGTGTCGCCAATGTAACCGGTTAAAACTCCAAGTGGCGATGAGGTCTTAAAATGTATGGAAAGGGTCTTAAAAAAGGTCTTAAAAGGTCTTACATTTGACTTCAGGATTCCTGCATATACCCTGTAGCTATACTTATTTGTTTCCTTAATAGATAAAATGAACATCTAAAAGACCAAAATAGAAATGTGCAGGGTGAAAGTTCACATTTGACTGCTCCTACTTCCTTTTTATGTAACAAGCTCTGCATTTGTGGAGGTGTTGTTTCCTTGTAGCTCTGCCCTATGTTTTTAAGTGGGAACATGTGTGTACATCTCATATATCTGTGGGATACACTTCGATCCAGCAGTGCTTAGTTTTGTTTTTCTAAGTAATTCAGAACACATGGTCATTGTTTTCTCTACGGAGTCATACTGAGTCGTTATTCACTCAAACTTGTTTAACATTATAAACAAGCGGCAAAAGATTTTGTACTTTGAGTAAGAAAAAATAAAGTAGAAAGAACGTGAGGTCAAAGAAAGCTATTTGTGCTAAAAAGTTAGCAATGATTGAGGGTCAGACCTGTATCTCCCACTGCACTGTAACTTGTATTCATGTACCTTTGTTATTCATGTTTTATTATCTTTGCTTTTAAATGCCATTTCATAATATGTTTCTTAATGTCTTTCATTTCTGTAAAGCACTTTGAATTGCCTTGTGTTGAAAGGTGCTATATAAATAAACTTGCCTTGCCTTTGATACTTCAAGTTCAGTCATCATTTCCATATTTATCCTTCTTATTATCCCATGTCTTTCCCTCTCTGTGTGTAGGTGGGTAGTGTGCGTGCGGGGCGGCCCGTTCCCTCCTGTGATACGAGCGAAGATGCGGAGGGGTTGGAGATTCAGACCCGACAGATGATAGAGTGGGCCATGACCGGCTTCCTGCCCAACGGCCCGTCATCACTGGAGCCTCCAGAGGGTAAACACACACATCTCCTTTTGATATATCATTCATACGGATCATTTTTTGACACAGTGGTCTTTCATGTTTTTTAGGCAAAGGAAATGTCCTAATAATTGTTTCCAGGCACTTCCCCTTATTTCAATTCATAATTCGTTAAGGGGTCGGAAACAGGGGGATGATTTAAAGAAATATATAAATACCTATTCCCATGTTCTTATATAGATACACACATACTCATATACATAAACATACATACTTGACATACAGTCAGCAGGTATGCAGTAAAGTGAAGGAAAGCATGCTCAGTGTTTTGGCCCGAGTCAAAAAGTAGCATTGAAGTTGTATTTTAGGTTTTGTTTTTGCGATAATCAATCAATTTTCTCCATCTATTATCAGCTATGTGTCTTTGGTTTCTAATTCCATATGTTATCTTTTCCAAAATATACACTGAATTATTTTAATTTAAATATTAAACCCTCACATACTGTAGGCATACTTACCAACCCTCCCGATTTTCGCAGGAGACTCCCGATTTCATTGCCCTCTCCCGGTTTTCTCCCGGGGTCATACATTATTTCTCCCGCATTTCTCCCGATTTCTGACTAAATCAGATTTAGTCACGACTGTTTCTTTAATACAGCTACACCATTGTTTGGTTTCCATGGTAGCGCGTCTCTTTAGTAGCGCGCGCAACTGAAAGTCTGAGAGGGTGAGAAAGATAGTCACAGAACACAGAACAAGAATCGACAACTCTACCCTCTGCTCACTCCTTTCCGGCTATCCACTAGAAGCCCCCCCCCCCCCCCCCCCCCCCCCCCCCCCCCCAGCTATCCACTAGCACCCCCCCCCCCCCACGGTGGTTTTGAAATGCTCCCGATTTCTGAGGTCTTAAGGTTGGCAAGTATGACTGTAGGATTGGTCTGGTAACAAATGTACAAATATACTTTTTTTACGCAATAACACACAGCCACTAATACAACATCAAGGATAGATGCCTCATTTCAAATCTTCCCGTGCAAGTCTTTTAGCTTAAATTGTTCCTATGATTGCTAAAATGTTATTTTAGGTAGTTTCCTCCATACCCTTAGCTGCTGTTACGTCACTATCGCCTCTCCCATTGTGTTATAACTCTCGCTGCCAGAGGGGGGAGACAAAGGTTGATGCTTTAAAGGCAAAGGCATGGTGGCTGTGTTAGGGAGAGGGGGAACATGATATTGTTCAGAGGGAGATGCACACTCTTTCCTGGAGTAGATCCAACGTGTTGCACCAAATAAACCTAAAAGAGACGTTTTAATCCTGCAAACTGTCTCTCTTTTGCACGCCTTGCCAGTAAACAATCCAACACTTTGTGTGAAGCATCTTCAGTCTTCAAATAGCCTGCAGCAGTGACTCAACAACTTCAAACCATTTCCAGTGTTTTATTTCTCCAAAGTCACAGTCATTACTCCCATTTGATGTACCACTTAAAGGTCCCCTATTATACTGTTTTTCATCAATATATAATAAGTCTCAGATATATACAGAACATGTCTCTGAAGTGTTTGGCTCCAAACACCAAACAGATCATTGCAGCATCCCATAATCCCCTCTGTTTCAGCCCTGTTTCAAAAGTGCTGATTCTCTGTCTGTTACTTTAGATGAAAATAAGGAGCCACTCCCCACGCCCCTTAAAAAGAACACAATAGGCGCTTTCACACCGGAGTACTTTGCCGTACTTAGTTCATCAGAACTCAGTTCATCAGAACTCTTTAGTTCTGATGAACTAAAGAGCAGATCGCGTTCACACCGGAATAAGTCCCTGGGGAAGGATTAGTCAAATGAAGCCGCTGACGTCACTTCTTCTTCTTCTGCTTTGGGTTTACTGGCAGGCCGCAAACAACTTCACGGCGTATACTGCCGGACGGAAGTCCCCGGAGTTGGGGACTGGCTTCAGTAGAAGCTGCTGGGACTCCCAGCAGCTTCTACTGAAGCCTTCCGAGTAAATCGCCAGAACGCCGACACCTCCTCATCTCCACCACTCCCATGTTTTCTTTTGTGTTGCCATAAGTTATTCTCTCTCCGTTGGTGCGCAGGGCTAATGCTAATGCTAATAATGCTAATGCCGGCAAATACAATGGCGGCTTCACAAAACTTTTTGGGAGTTTTACGTGGTTTGCAATTCGCCCAGCCAATCAGAGATGGGAATTTTTTTTTCCCATGAAAGTACCTGCTCTCTAGCAGGGACTGAAAAGGGGGTGAAAAGGCTCTTGAACTAAGTTCTAGTTCCGGATTCTTTTGGTGTGAACGCACATTTTCGGAACTATATCGGAACTATACTGGGAAAAGTACTCCGGTGTGAAAGCGCCTAATGGTGCTCTAGGAGGAGATTCAGGTGATAAGGTGGGGGGGGGAGTTACCTTGGTTGCTGATTGGCTAATGGTTACACAAGCCAAAACATCGTTATGACATCATAAAGTGGCCTAAATCTGATCAGCTCATTTTCAGACAGGTTTTTATATAAATGGATCAGGACAAAAAGAGAGGGGGTCTTTGTTCCTGAAGCTTTCAGAATCTCTTTCCACATTTCTACATGTTGATGTAGAAGAGACATGACAAAGTGGATTTTGCATAATAGGTGACCTTTAATACGATGTTCATTGTGTTCCTGTATCCCTGCAGAGGAACAGAATCCATGTAAGGAAGTCCCCGTCTTCCCAGAGATGTGGACGGAGCCGGAGGCCGCGTACACGCCTCCACCCACCAAGAAACCACGCAAAAACGCAGCGGAAAAACTAAAGATCAGAGAGGTGATCGACGAAGGGACCAGAGGTTAGCTTAAATGAATTCACAACCTCTCTGTATGGTTATTTTTTAAGTAGCGGAGTTAACTCAGAGAACATCTTTAAAAAAATGCCGGTGGTTAAACATTTTTTTTCTTTTCATAGTTTTCCTACAGAAAAACATCCTGAATAATATATCAGAATTGTTCTGTTTTGACAAAAATACATAATTGAACTCAAAATGTAATTATGTTTTTATTAATATATGTAATGTTGACAGTCTTTTGCATGATTCTGTATAGAAGTGATTGCCTTGTTTATGAACTGTCTGCATGTTTTCTTATTCAAAATTGATGTTTTCTTATGTTGTTCCAGAGAGACTCATATGTGAGGTCAAACAGAAAACCAGGAACATAGACGGTAAAGTTTCAGATTGTTCTCATACTTGTTACATACTTACATTAATGTAATCAAAAGGCAAAACAAAGAGTTGAATATAACAATGTGATGTTGTCTGTGTTCAGATATGTGCATCTCCTGTGGAAGCCTCAACGTCAGCATCGAGCATCCTCTGTTCGGAGGAGCCATGTGTCAGGGCTGCAAAGTAAAGAAAAGAATATATATTATTTCATTCTTCTTTTCTTTAGTTAAATGTATTCAACCAACATCCGTCTACACCCCAACTACGACATATTCATTCTTAGAAACAAGATTAATTTTGTAAGAATTGTGCAGAAAACCCGAAATATAGCATTCATAAGTCCCATAGGGCAAAGAGAAGGGGTTAATCGTGTTGTAAAGTCTGATACAACATAATGTGTAATGTAATGCTGTAATGGCCGGGAAATCAATAATTGGGATTTGTTTCAATTGGGACATTTAGACTTTTCAAGCCAAAATGGTCCCTAGTGAGGTACAAGGCAAACTAGGCTAAAACATTTCTCAATCACAGCGGAAGTTGTATTTCAAAAGCCTCAAAGAAAATGTGTTGAGATGTTACACAGACACATGGAAACAGTGGAAATCCAAGACGTCATAATGGCTGACAACAAAGACTCTCTCCCTCTCTCTCCCTCTCTCCCTCTCTCCCTCTCTCCTGACCCTGTGTTGTTGCCGGGCAGAACTCGTTCCTGGAGTGCGCGTACCAGTACGACGACGACGGCTACCAGTCCTACTGCACCATCTGCTGCGCAGGAAGAGAGGTGCTCATGTGTGGAAACAACAACTGCTGCAGGTCAGTACACACTGTGTGTATTCAGACATCCAGGAGAAGATTCAAGGTTCAAGATTCAAGGCTTTTATTGTCATATGTACATACGAGCTACAGTGTTGTTATGACAATGAAAATCTTAGGTCACAGGCTCCTCCAACAGGGCAACAATAATGAAACAGATAATAGTGCAAGTAAATAAAATAAAATATAATATAATATAAATAGTGCAGAATAGTCTATATACAAGTAATTGGAATATTGATATATATATAAGTTGCAAACAGATGAATGTTACGGATGTTCTTTCAAAAGTTCAGGTTTTTATTTCACATCGACAGAAACAATTTACCGATAAATGTCAACGATGATAAATGGCCCCTTGTTTCATTTGTAATTAAATCAGACAACACATATCAGATTTATGTTTGTGAATATAAAGTTTATTTTGACCTCCAGGCTGTGACCTCCAGGCTGTGACCTCATCAGCTCAACACAGCAGATACTTAGCCATGCTGTGGTGGAAGAAAATACACTTGAAGTACTTAAAGTAAAAGTAAACATTAAGCAGAATGGCCGATTACATCATAACATGTTGGAGGCGTGTGGCGCAGTGGATAGAGCTTTGGTGTTCGGATCAGGGGAGCACAGGTTCAAACCCCACTGCAGTCAGCATGTCGTTGTGTCCCTGGGCAAGACACTTCACCCCAAATTGCTCCTGTGGGGATTGCCCACAGTATTGACTGAGTATGTAAGTCGCTTTGGATAAAAACATCTAGCAAGTAACATGTAATGTAATGTAATAACATATATCTATAAATGTATAAATGTCATCGTAGGATAATTAGTGATGTAATAATCTGTAAGCGTCACCATTTTTACAGCTGGTAAAGGTTGGTGTGATTTAAACTTCTTCATATACTGCTGGGTAGATAAATACTTCATATTAATGTAATAACCTGTATAAAGTAGCCTACATTGGAAATACTCAAGTAAAGTACAAGTAGCGTGCAATCTTGGACTATAAACATACTTTTTGTGCATACGTTTAATGCATAAAATAGTTCAACTACTTTGAAAACATTATCAAACCATAATTTGGTAGCCACAGTGACCATAAGGACCCACCGTGACACAGGACATTTAAATGTTCTGGAAAGTTCCTTATACAGCTTTAGCCTTTATGTTATCTCATGAAGTCCCTCAGTGACACACCGTGAACAGTCTGGTGGGTCATGGGCCAGGTCATGTGATTTTGTGTTCACACAAACTCCCAGCCAGGCTGCGGGTGTGTGTGTGTGTGTTTCGGGCTGTGTCTCGCCGTCTCGCAGACGGCCACTGGGCTCACAGGGAGGGGGGGGGCAGGAGCTCCAACAAGCCGTTTAGGACAGAGAGTGAATACACATACTATACAGAGATGCTGTATAGAAACCAATGTGAGTTTGGAAAATTGCACAATATAAATCTATTTTAGTAGACCTCAACAATGGAATTATGATCAGTAGAAATGGCCATGACATGGGACCTTTAAAGCCCAATGTGACATATATGTCACTTTTCAGATATTAGACACTAGGGGGGGTTACTTGTCAGAAATGTGTTTTAGGTGGTCTATTTAGTCTAAATTATGTTCCCCTTAATTTCCCAAAAGTAGAAATGGGTCCGGGACCCCCTTGGAGCAATACCATCTAAGAAATCTGAATATTATCATTCTGCATTATAATAATAAATCAATATCACATATGTTATAATAATACACAATCGTGATCATTCAATGCATGAAAACCCAGTCTCATGTTGTGTGTGTGTGCAGGTGTTTCTGCGTGGAGTGTGTGGATCTGTTGGTGGGGACGGGCTCTGCGGCGGTCGCCATTAAAGAAGATCCCTGGAACTGCTATATGTGCGGATCGAAAGGCGCCTACGGGTTGCTACGGCGACGGGACGACTGGCCCTCCAGACTGCAGATCTTCTTCGCCAACAACCACGAACAGGACTTTGTGAGTCGCCCAGTTTACAACAACTTCGATTATAATAATTTATACATATCATCTTTGTCATAGAGAGAGGGGTAAAGATGAGTTGTGACAATCTATTCAGATGTTTTAGCAATATATTGCGTACAATATCTCACTTAAAGGTCACCTATCATGCTATTTTTAGGCAATAGCATAGGTCTCAGATATATAAACATATATAAAAAACATGTCTATGAAGTGTTTTGCTCAAAATACCAAACAGATCACCCATTCTAGCCATGCCTCATATCCCTCTATTTCACTTCCTGTTTCAAAAGTGCTGATTTTGAAAAAAAAAGAATTGATCAAATAAAAAAGGAGGGGTCTGAGCTCATGGGGGACCCGGCAGCTACTGTCTAAACTAAATACTGCGGTGATGAAACGCCATATCATGGATTATCAAGGATTATTTCTGAAACAGTATGGAGCTCAAAGGCTTTCTCTCTTGCCGGTTATACCACAAGGTGAGTTCCTTTTTATTTCCTGCTTCTTCACACACATGCTCTCCAGTACAGGTTAGCTCTGAGTGTTAGCGATGCTAATGTAAACATGCACCGACCATATTACGTCCAAAACAGTCGGGCATTGTTTCTGATAGCAACTTTCTGATAGGGCCGTGGGTCCACATTTCAGATATGACGTCATATCGGACGCAAATCTGGATCAGCCCCGTTTTTAGAGATTTGGGTACGGAGGAAAAGAGAGAGGGTTTTCACTTTGGTGTTGTAAAGTTAATATATCCACTATCCTAATCAGATGAAACACTTCTCATTTAAAGTGGAAACATTAATATTTGGGGATCAGAGAGGCTTCTGCTCCAGCGCTCGTCAGCCATAAATTATCCACGAAGGCTAAAACATCCAAACAGACCGACATGTTCACAATCAATTATTGATGATCTGCACCCAGACTGTTTGCCAAAAGATCAGATAGTCATCTTGAATTAAGCTGAAGTGTTAATATTAATCTAATCTTGTTCACATAAATGTCTTTTCTTCCTTTTAATGTTGTCTGTTAGGAGCCAGCCAAGTTGTATCCTCCAGTTTCGGCAGAGAAGAGGAAACCAATCAGAGTTCTCTCTCTGTTTGACGGCATTGCCACAGGTACACATGCAGAAACTAACGATTATATTGATTGTTGTTGAATGTATTTAATAATAGAAGATTTCAGCTGCTCCACCATTTCCCAGACTCTAATTCATGAACAATTATTGTATTAACTTTTGACTTTTAATTTACTTTAATCATCACCTTAATTCGTCCAATACTTTGCTTTATGACCAAATTCCCAACTTCCTCTGGTGTACTTGCCAAAGCACCTGTGCTGTTCAGTGCTTATTGGCCAAAGTTAGCAAGCTATACCACGATGGTAAACATGGTAAATTATATCTACTAAATATCAGCATGTCATCATTGTCATTATGAGCATGTACGCATGACACCATAGATGTGTGTGAGACTGTAACAGAAATGAATTATCCCTCTTCATACTGCAGAATTATGTATTTATTTACGAAAATAGGGCTTATTTTTAGAGTAAAGACTTTTTCAAGAATGTGTATTTTTATGTGTGTGTGCAATCAGGTCTGCTGGTGCTGAGGGATCTGGGGATGCAGGTGGACAAATATGTTGCGTCCGAGGTGTGTGAGGACTCCATTACTGTGGGCATGGTCCGACATCATGGCCGCATCATGTACGTGGGAGACGTCCGCAACGTAACACGCAGACATGTGAGTCAATAACTGTTCAACCTTATGGGGACATCTCAGACCACCACACACATGCATTTAGTGGTAGATGCAGCATGAAAGGGATACACTTATTTCTTCTTACATGTTTGATCATTGTTACCCTTTCTTTATTGCTGATCTCAACTTATGCTTATAGATCGAGGAGTGGGGACCATTTGACCTGGTGATCGGAGGAAGCCCCTGCAACGACCTCTCGATAGTCAACCCTGCAAGGAAAGGGCTTTTTGGTAAGTGTTAGGAAAATCTCACTCGTCACCGGCTTGAGCTTCAATCTCAGGATCCATGTATTTCTGATCCTCTCCAGAATGGAAGTAGTCATCACATACAGAGCATCAACTAGTTCCTGAGCAGTGTCCTTCACATGCTGATATACAAGAGAGAGGGTTACACAGTCACAAGATGGAGGAATAGAAAGCAGTATTCAATGTTTAGTTCAGATTAGCTCCACATCAGAAATGATCATGCTTGTCATATGTCTATCTCCATAGAGGCTGAATCATCATGTTAATCACATAGCTATCATATGCCTAAAACAGTCCTGATGCTCTTCTAGCTAATCACACATCCTGTCATGTACACAGCTACAGTTGGGATACCTTTGTTATCACATGTACTCTGATATTGGAAGAGTACATTCAGTATTTTCCCAACAGTAAGAAATGTTACTAGCTTTCTAAACAACCGGATTAGATTTGAACTCAAGTGTCATGTCTCGAAATGTGTCCTACTGCAAGAAGTCATTATTCATTACAGTTCATTACATTACAGTTTACAATGATTGTGCATTTACACATGCTCAGGGTCCCTAAAGCTCTTTGTGTAAAATTCAATTTGGGGCTGAACTTTCTCTCTCCTCCCTGCAGAAGGGACTGGTCGGTTGTTTTTTGAGTTTTACCGCCTGCTGCACGAGGCTCGACCAAAAACAGGCGACGTACGTCCGTTCTACTGGCTGTTTGAGAATGTAGTCGCCATGGGAGTCAGCGACAAAAGGGACATCTCCCGCTTCTTAGAGGTACAATGGCATGAACACAGTGACTAACAACAGCTTTAAAGGTCACCTATTATGCAAAATCCACTTTGTCATGTCTCTTCTACATCAGCATGTGTCCCCTCTGTGGAAAGAGACTCTGAAAGTTTCAGGAACAAAGATTCTCTCTCTTTTTGTCCTGATCCATTTATATAAAAACCTGTCTGAAAATGAGCTGATCAGATTTTGCCCACTTTATGATGTCATAACGATATTTTGGCTTGTGTAACCATTAGCCAATCAGCAACCAAGGTAACCCCCCCCCACCTTATCACCTGAATCTCCTCCTAGAGCTGTGTTCTTTGTAACCAAATATCTCTCAGAGGGGCGTGGGGAGGGGCTCCTTATTTTCATCTAAAGTAACAGACACAGAATCAGCACTTTGGAAACAGGGCTGAAACAGAGGGGATTATGGGATGCTGCAATGATCTGTTTGGTGTTTGGAGCCAAACACTTCAGAGACATGTTTTGTATATATCTGAGAGCTATAATATATTGATGAAAAACAGTATAATAGGGGATCTTTAAAATATATGCATATAAGTACATATGTAATGAAACAGGAAGTAACCCTGCTTCTCCTCTCCAGTGTAACCCGGTGATGATCGATGCCAAGGAGGTCTCTGCCGCCCACCGCGCTCGCTACTTCTGGGGAAACCTGCCCGGCATGTCCAGGTGAAAACACACACACACACACACACTTTTCATTTTCTTGAATATTAAAGAGCTGAATTTGAACGTTATTACTTAATGCTATAACTGTCGATAAAAAAAATCCTATAATCTATGAATGAATTACATTTTTCATGCTGTGCTTTGAATGTGAGCTCCTGATTTTGTATGTATTGTCATTTTATTTTTGTTTCTTCTTTTGTCTAATTGTGCTTATTACTGTCATTGAGAAACATCCTTCAAAAACGTAATGTTTATCCCTAATAATGAATTTAATTTAATTTGTTCTCCTTTTTTTGACCACCCTACAGACCTCTGACAGCCATGTCGAATGACAGGTTGGACCTACAGGAGTGCCTCGAGCACGGACGTACAGCCAAGGTTAGCCTCCTCTACGAGTGTGTGTGTGTGTGTGTGTGTATGTGTATAAGTGTGTATGTGCTTTTTATTGAATGGTACCTAACCAGTTTGGGTATTGAATGTTACTTTCTTTTTGATCGGCAGAAAAACTGATAACAAGAAAAAAGTTTGAACCTTTTTGCCCACCACCCATGTTGGTGGTTGGAAGCACATTTCCACCACTTAAAGAAAAAAAACAATATGAAAACCAAGCCTTGTAATGACAAATAAAAAGATCCAGTATATCATAATAACAACTTATGATGACTTACTATCACAAAACAATAACTCAGTATTGCAACATTAAAGGTGGGGTAGGTCATTCAATTCAGAAACACTTGTTGTTATATTCCATGGAATGCTCTTAACATCCCGACAGCAATGAATAAATTAAATGCTTTGACAATAAATACATAAAAAAATGTCATCTGTGGAAGCCGTGGCGCTGTAAAAAGCACGACCAATCATCTGAGCCGGCCCGGCTAAAATAACTGGATGGCCTACCTGCCTGTCAGCGTTCCATCTGTGCACAAACTTATCTCGTGCCCTCATTGGTCATGTGCGCGTTCGTGTGTGTTGGAGGAGGGGCTCTGTAAGGAAGTCTGAAGGAAGGGGCAGATTTTTTCCTGTTGTGTACTTTCAAAATCTAGCGCACTCGAGCTGGTTTCTCCATTCTTACCTACCCTACCTTTAATTACATACTATCTAAAAATAACAAGTTTATTAAGAAAAGTAAATCCATCTGTATCTTTTACATACAGATCTTTAATTCATCACATGGGTGGAAATGGGCCTCTACACAGTGTTGTCAAACAATGAACTTGTATGCCTGCAGTATTCAAGAGTTTATGTCTAGGTTATATGGAAATTGTAAAATAGGAAATCCATTGATGTCCATTCTAAAGGCTTCTGTCTCATCTTTTCTTGCTCTTCCAGCATGAGGAATTGTCAGTCAATTTTCTCGCTAACAAGATGTTGACTTTATATTTTTTACATCACAACGCATCAAATAACTCTGCTTTACAAATCAACGATAGCTGTAGTTTTAAAAAGGCTGTGTGTGTGTCTGTTTGTGTTTTTTGCGTGTGTTTGGTTCTGAATGCTAATTCCAGTTTGAGAAGTTGCGTACGATAACGACACGCTCCAACTCTGTGAAGCAGGGGAAAGACGAGCATTTCCCCGTCTTCATGGAAAGCAAGGAGGACATCCTGTGGTGCACCGAGATGGAAAGGTACAGTGTGTGTGTGTGTTTGTTAAAAGTCTCTGACATGTGTGTTTCTGATCTGCATTGTTTGAATGTCAATGTAGTAAACTATTACTTTTGTGCAACATTTAGAGAGTTTCTGAGTAAAAAAACTATTTCAAATCAAATATATATTAAACGCTAAATGGTTTGCTGATTTTGACCAAAGAATATTTGTTTTTATAAACAACCAGATTAGATTTTGACTAAAGTGCTCTCTGAAATATCAGAAAAAAGGCCTTCTCAATATCCTATTCCCCAAAAAGATGTCTTCAAATGTCTTTTGTTTCTTCGTCCAATAGTTTAAACCAAAAAAATAATCCAATCTACAACAATGAAATATGTTTAAAATCTAATTCAATCAGAATCAGAATTTGTTTTTATTCCAAGTAGGTTTTCACATGCAAGGAATTAAATGTTGTGTATAGGTGCTTACATGAAAACAAGGATAAATACAAATTGAAAATAAGATAAATATTGAAAAGAAAAGGGAAAAATATTTGAAATAAAAAATGTTTAAGATAAAAATCTGTTCAAGAAACATAAATATACAGAAAATACAATAAAGAATGAGAGAGCTATGTTTTAGAAGGCGAAGTATTGTTTGGAAACGGGCAACATTTTAATTTAAAATCCTGTGTGTGTGTGTGTGTGTGTGTGTGTGTGTGTGTGTGTGTGTGTGTGTGTGTGTGTGTGTGTGTGTGTGTGTGCGTGCGTGCGTGCGTGCGTGTGTGTGTGTGTGTGTGTGTGTGTTTGCAGGGTGTTTGGTTTCCCCGTCCACTACACCGACGTGTCCAACATGAGTCGTCTGGCACGTCAGAGGCTGCTGGGACGGTCCTGGAGCGTCCCCGTCATCCGGCACCTCTTCGCCCCGCTCAAAGAGTACTTCGCCTGCAACTAGTCACGCACCAACTCTCTCACACACACACACACACACACACACACACACACACACACACACACACACACACACACACACACACACACACACACACACACACACACACACATTTAACATACAGCATACAGCTAGTACATGAGGGTTGGCTGACGCAGGATGACACAGATGACCAGACATACTCATATACAGGCCTGTCACAATAACTACAAAATATAATGTCCCAGAAATAATGGCTATAAACCATATTAATGTCATTTTAGGACTATTTTAAGCCACAGATATACTGATAATATAAATGAATAATAACATGCAACTACACACCGTTCCAAAGAGGTAACCATTTTTTATTATAAACAATATTTCAAGGAATAAGTTAACTTCTAATATATCCTTATTAAAATATAAGATTAATTCATTCACACCACAAAACCCTGCTGTTATTCTGGCATCATGTAAGCTGAAATGTTGTTGACATTATTTATTTATGCAATTAATAAACACGTGTAGAAACAGCCTATATGGCCGTAATCAAAACATTTTTGGAGGTCATGTTCATAAATCATACGATAGTCAATAACGTTATTATTGTGACAGGCCTACTACACACACACACACACACACACACATACATACATACATACATACATACATACATACATACAAACTAACACAATAAAGGACTGCTTCCCTGGATCCCATGTAGACCACTGGCTGACCTTAGTCCCCTGGTGCTACCTTTCTGATTCTACACACACACACACACACACACACACACACACACACACACACACACACACACACACACACACACACACACACAAAACTGGTGCAGGGTGTAATGTCCTGTCTTCTCAACACACACTCTTCCCTCCCGACCTTGAAACTGGTGTCTTCTTCTGGCTTTACTGTGTGAGGTCAAACCTCCGGGGGGTTGAACGCTGACAAAGACGCCTGACTTTCTGTTTCTGACTTCTCTCTGAATACATCTACACACCAGAGAGTCAAACTGTAACTGTTTCCATGCGTAGGGATAGTGCTGCTGACAAATATACAAAAACACACACATCAGTTAACAATCATGGTGCTGGTCAGGCAGTATTAGAGTTCAAATGGTGCCGCTTTCATACACTTTTAAATACAAGATGTTGGTGCTCGAGGTGACCGAATGCTCTCTGGTTGTTTCAGTCGCTGAAGTTTTTCTTCCCTGACTTAGATGAACTATCTATTGCAAGCAGGTGGGAGCAACACTAAGCAAGAGTGCTGACATTTTAAGATATATTTATGTGGCAAAAAAGAGTCCAAAAGAAAAATGCAATTATGGACAGTAGGATTTGTAAGAAGCCTTTTTTTTTACGTAACTTCTACTAAATTGTAAATAAGATTAGCAAATGCTTTGGGTAATATACGATCATATTCTGTACACTAGTCATATTTTAAGAATTTGTTTATTCCCACTTGTACTACAAAATGTGGGTGTTTTCTGACCCAAACATCTTACATGAATGAATCCAGATGAGATTGTTTCTGCCTCTAGAGGCCAATTGCCTCTGAGAAATATTAGACAAAAGAAAATACTTTTTAAATAGCTCAGTGTTGTGCTCACAGAAGCATTTAAATGAAAAGGAAACAAATCAAACCTGAACCCTTATGGTTACTAATCAGCTTCTCTTGCAGTTACGCTCCTACTTTGCTTCATAGGGATCCAAACCGTCCTCCTGTTATCTCAGCGACGTTCACTAAAACCAGAGGCAGACCTTCACTCTGTAGACACTATGCTGGATTTCTACTTCCTACGACTGAAACAGACAGCCCTGTGTCATGAAATAAAGGATACTTCCTCACATCACACAGATTTGAATGCCCCACCTGTTTTGGGGGGTTTCTTCTGCCTTTTTCCCCAAATGTTGGGATACAATCTGGGACTTGGTACAAGAGAAAACAAGTAAAGATAACTTAATATTTCAAGAGACTCTTGTACACATACAGGCTATCCCTATAATGTTCAGGAACATTTCCTACATGGGGTCATGTGTGAATTACTATTAAAATACCCCTCTCCTCACCTACCATGTACCTGAAAATAATGAAAGACGTCTTCCACCGTGTGCATGTACATCCAGACACTTTTATTCCAGCGTGTGTGAATCGGCGCAAAATGGAAATGTTCCTGAATGTAGTGAATATTGAAAGTGTGTCCCAGTAATTTAACGTTAAACGACTCCCAAAATACCAATATTTTATTTACACAGGGCTGTCTTTTAGAGAAACCATCTCTTCAGTCTGGTGCTTTTAGTCCTCAGGCGACAACTTCCTCAGATACCAGCTGACAACTGGACACATAAAACACACACATACACACACACACACACACACACACACACACACACACACACACAAACACAAACACACATTTACAATAACTAACAATAAACCAGCAGGTTCAACCTTTTTTCCATCATGTTTACTCTGCGTTTATACAACCAACCTTCAGGTGCTTTTTAAAACTCTGTAAACTCTTTTTTAACATCGTTCTCGCAGGGTACACACACATACACACACATACACACACACACACACACACGTGCTGGAAACACAGTGCCGTCTTAAAGCTTTCTCCTTCCACTACAAAACATCAACACACATGCATACACACTGTGTTTTTGCCGGCCGCCTGTTGCCATCAGGCTTGGTGCTCCAGACTCCCCCCCCTCCCCTCCCCCCTCCCCCCTCCCCCCAGGTGCTGCATGTCAGTCAGTCAGTGTAATCTCTGAATCCATGTTAGATTAGGGAGTAATGATAATAATAATCATGGTAATAATAATTACAATAATAATCTGTTATCGTGTGTGTGTACTGTTCCAGGTTGGTGCTCAGTTCAGTCTCAGCCTAGAGGGGAAGGAGAGGCTCGAGAAAGCATATATTACAGTTAGTATAGTGACTTGTTCTATTGTACCCAAGGATGCCGAAAGACGTTGTCGAAGCAAACTCTCAAACAACAGCGGGTTGAAATGACACAGAATGGAGTTGTGTGGATGACAAAATATAGAAAAATACACAGAAATCCCAACATCTGGGGAAAATTAAAGTAAATACAAAGTTTGCCAACAGGATAGAAACATAACGTTTTTATTTGGAAAACATAAATATCATTGTAATAAGTTGAGTTTCCTGAAATAATAATATAAACATATACACATTTTGACAAGCAGAATCATTTTGTGTGATTTCAACACGTCTCTTTGAGAGTACAGATGGATTAAAGCAAGAGGAATGGAGGCGATATTTTCAAGCGATGGGTGACTCGGTGATGGTGTTTCTGTTTGCCAGCTTTTGGGCTGAGTGATGCGCCGTTTTCAACACTGATACACTTACAAACATAAAACTCACAAAACATTGTTATTAACAAACACAAATGCAGAGATACACGCACAACATGGACACACATACAAGGCTGTGGCGCATGCAGACACTCATCTCATGGACTTAAGGAAAGATGAGCTTTTAGGAAAAAGGAGGACATGGTGGTGTTTCAAAGGTGCTAAAATTTTATCTGAAAATAAGAAAAATATATTGTTAGGAGTATAAATCAAGTTTGTCTTTACAATGACTGTATTTAAGTTTTGTCGTAGTAATGAAAAGGCACTATTATTATTTTACTCTTGTATGAATATGAACTAATTAAAAAGGCATTTTAACTTTGTACTTGAACAATGTAAGAAATGAACCGTGAATAAAAAAAGGACTGTTTCTTGTGATTACGTGTTTTCTACCTTTCTGTCAATTAAGGGTTAGATTTCCATTTGAGTTTTTGCTATTGTTTTCAATATCAGTCCAAGTGTAAGCTATATTAGGAATATTTTCATCGTTTTATCTTTCCATCAGAATCAGTTTATTGCCAGGTAGATTCTTACATACGAGGAATTTGACTTGATGTCATGGTGCATACATAAAATATAAAACAAAAACTCCATATAAAACAAAAAATATTTAAGGACACTGTAATAAAATATAGTTAGATAGCAATACAATAAAGCAGTAATTTACAGCGAAATAGAATGCAGTGAATCATAGAATATAAAATAAGAAATACGTTATCTCTGCTCCTGTCTCAGCCACCAAACTCCATTTAATTTGAAATAGCATGACTACCTCTGTTGCTGGTCTACATCTCCCTTGATTAGTCATGTAGTTTGTGTTAAAGTGTGGGTTTTGTTACTTCAGATTCATTAAAATCACACAATGTTTTGAGCTACAAATTATTGTTTTTGTCAAATGAGTCTGGTGGTTTTGAAGAGGGAACAGATAACAGCTTGAGGGCTGTGTGACAGCAAGTAAGTGTTACAATATTGTAAATATAGCATACAAATAAACTGATGTTCATTTCTTTAGGTGACTATAATATGTTTTGCAGCTGCACCCCTTCCAAAGATATATATTGCTTTTCACGTGCCGGTACACCTGTCTGTTTTTCAAAATTTGAGGTTGATTATTTATCTTACTAGGTGTATAATTCAATAATTTAAAAATAAGTAATCAAAATACTGTGTACTGTGAACCTATTATATTTTGCATCTGGTGCATTGGTAGTCAATTATAAATCAGTTGACACCTGTAACAATCCTCTGTTCATGTTGCTTTTACCTTTTAATTGTAGTTAATACCTTTAGTCATTGCGAATATATCGCTATACAATATATATCACACTAAACACAGTATGTCCGACAGCATTTGAAGGCAGCATGAGTCTCAGAAGACAGGGACACGCCCCTGTCTTCTGTGCAGAGGAGACCCCTTCGGTAGCAAATTCTCGCTTCCTATTGGTCGGTTTTTCCGTTACCCAGGTAGAACAGGCTCCTGATTGGCTGCTGGCACTGAAGCATCTGCGGCTCGCGCTGTGCCAGCTGTCCTCGCTCACTCGGCTGGTGCTGGGCAACGGTGAGAAGCTAAGGCAGAGGAGGATCTGAGAATCTGAAGAAATAGGGTAAGAAGCCAAAGAATATGTAAAAAATAACCTGTCATGGACTATTTCTGTAAATACAGTAGTGTTTGACAAGAATACAACATGATGTATCATCGATATTACAATTTAGACCCTTAAAATGATTGATAATGTCTCGTCTAACGGTAATAACGGCATGGTACTAACGTTAATAACCGTTTATTTTGTACGTGGTACATTCATGTTACGTTAATATCAAGTGTTTTCAAATATTTTGGTCTTAATTTACCTTTTCAGTCATCTTATGATTCATCCCTCCCTCTGCATGTGAATGGACATTAATTAATGTAAGCCAAATCTTTATTGAATGATATTTAAAATGACATTGTGTGTGTGACAAGTCAAGTGATGCTAAATCAGGAGAAACATGGACGAAGATTGGTCGTATGTCGTAAGCATCGTTTACCTTTGGGCGACATATGCGTGAGTGTGTGTGTGTATGTGTGTATGTGGCGTGCCATCAGTGCAGTATGTGTGTGTGTTGGTCGTTATGTAAGTGTGATATTCGCGATCGATGATGAGAATCGTCATGCATACAAACGATGATGTGTGTGTGTGTGTGTGTGTGTGTGTGTGTGTGTGTGTGTGTGTGTGTGTGTGTGTGTGTGTGTGTGTGTGTGTGTGTGTGTGTTTGGGAACATAATGTGATTTGAACAGGTGATTTGATTTATTGTTTCACCACCTACTTTTGTATCACGGTTTTTGTTCTGCATGCAGGTTTTTCTGCAGGCCTGCTTTGGTTGGTGGATTTGAGCTTTTAAAATAATTTGGTTTAAGGATCCTCGAGGGTGCTTTATGGGGCTCCAGGGGTCCACAGTGCTGCACAATGAATTGAATATATTAGACACCATCTGAATCAAATGACGTAACCATGCTGTATTACATTAGGGTTGCATTTATTCAGCTGTAAGTGTGTAAATGTTCCTCAGGAATGTGCAGCATTATTTAGCACAATACAAGACCAATGCTAACAAACTCACTCAAAACTGTTTGTAATACCACCTCTGACTGAAAAGGTGTTTTTGTTGCTAGGGGAAACATTCTGGGCTGATCTAAATGTGTCATCTTCTGAG